>NC_056726.1:260000-560000 GCF_019279795.1 Protopterus annectens | reverse complement strand
TTCAGCTCATTATAACACAGAACCGCCCCTCTTCTCTCATCTACTGCTCAAGCAGTCCTCAGAGGGGCCAAATTTTTGAGACCACCCAGGAGAGCTCCAACCCCAGCCTGGGACCATAACTTTGTCTTGGGGAAACTCACTCTACCTCCTTTCGATCCAGCTGCTACTGCAGACTTAAGGTTTCTTTCTTGGAAAACAGCTTTCCTTTTAGCAAGCACTTCAGCTAGAAGGATATCTGAATTACAGGCCCTTATGGCAGTGGAGCCTTTCATCATCTTTCATGCAGACAGGGTGTCCCTCAGAACCAGTCCATCCTTCATGCCCAAGGTGGTATCCAGTCTATTCATTTTCCCACCTTCTTTCCCAGTCCGCAGAATAAACGGGAACCGATACTGCATTCTTTAGATGTGCACAGACAACTTAGATTTTACTTGGACAGGACTAAACCTCAAAGGAAATCTGAACAACTGCTGGTGGCATTTGCTGCAGGGGCAGAGGGGAAGGCTATTTCAAAGCAAACCATTTTTAAATAGGTAAGCCATTGCATTAATTTCTGCTATAACCCCCATGGAAAACCTATCCCTCAGGGGATCAGACCTCACTCCACCAATGCTGCATCTACCTCTACAGCCTTTCTCAGAGGTGTTCCTACCAGGGACATCCTAGAAGCTGCTACCTGGAGTTCTGTACATACTTTCACCAAGCATTATCATTTGCCAATTTTCTCTAAATCCACAGCTGGCTTTGCCACTGCAGTCTTGCAGGGCCTTATAACTGGCCATAATGCTATCTGAATTCCTCCTCTCAACCATAGCTTTGGGAATCTACTCAAATGTAATGACTGCAACAGTGAAACATGAAGAAAATAGTACAGTTGTATACACTTACCATAAATGTAAATGTTCGAGTGTATTCACTGTTGCAGTCCTTGTAACCATCCCTCCAGCCCCCTAACTTCTTTTGGTTGTACCTCTACTTTCCTTTACTATGCTTAAAAGCCTTTTTGGTGTATTTGCTTTTTTGTTGGAGGTATATCTTAGTGTTTTTATATTTAATTGCTTCCCATTAGGGGGGCACCTGACATCTGGGGCATAAAAACAGATGTAATGGTGTCGGCTGCATGTTTTATATCCCTGACGACCTGACGTCATGGAAGAAGGGACAGCAACCGATGCAGGACCCACAACTTCGTTAATCAGGCCGACTGAGGGCTACCTGCAAGCAGATAACCCAAATGTAATGACTGCAACAGTGAATACACTTGAACGTCTACATTTATGGTAAGTGTACACAACTGTACTTTGTTCGTCTTTACCATTAGTTGCCCTGGAAGAATGTGGTCCTTGAAGGCTGTCAGAGCATTCTGTACAGCTAACATTTCTTCTTGATTGATATGCAGGTGCATTTGCCCTGAATGCACTTCCCTGCTAAGTGAGCCCCCCATGCATAGTCTGATCCATCTATTGTTAGGGTTTGGGCGGCAGGGGGTAGAGTGAATGACAGTCCCTTGTTTTGGTGGCAGGCCTCTGCCCACCAAAGGAACTCTATCTGTAGACAAGGTGTAATAGGAATAATTGCTTCTAGATCCTGAGAATGTTGTCACCATAGGTTTTTTAGATACCATTGTAGTTTCCTCATATGCAGTCTTGCATATGGAATCAGAAGAATGCAGGAGGCCATGAACCCCAGGGCTTGCAGTATTTTCCTTGCAGATAGCTGGGTCTTTGTGGCCAGTAGTTTGAAGTAGACTGTCAAATTAACTTGTTTCTCTGGCATGAGGAAAGCCATCTGGGAAGTTATGTTCAAGCTTGCTCCCAGGAATACAATTTGTTGGCAGGGTACAAGATGTGATTTCTTTTCATTTATAGTGTACGCCAGAGAAGTTAGCAATTTTTGTACAAATGCCTGATGATTCAATAGTATGTCCTGGCTTTCTGCCTGAATTAGACAATCGTCCAGGTATAGATATATTTGGTTATTTCTTTGCCTGCAAAATGCAATGACTGGAGCTAGGCACTTTGTGAATACCCTGGGTGCAGTAGATAAGCCAAAGGGCAGTGCAGAGAACTGATAGTGCATGTATCCTGCTTTGAAGCTTAGGTATCTTCTGCAGGATTCCGTTATTGGATTGTGCAGTTAGGCTTCCTTTAAATCCAGTGTTGCCAACCAGGCATCCTTGCCTAGCATAGGAAGCAGCTGGTGAAGAGTTAGCATCTTGAATTTTGTGATCACCAAAAAAGTGTTTAGGATAGAGAGGTCCAGGATAAGATGCTAGGAGTTGTCTTTTCTGGGCACCAGGAAAAGTCTTGAGTGTAAACCTTGTCCCCTTTCCTCTTCTGGAACAGGTTGAATAGCGCTGATGCTTAATACGAAGAGAATTTGCTTTTGAGCCTCTGCCCACTTATTTGTGGGTAGATCTGGCCAACCATTTGGGGCTGGTAAGGAGTGAAAGTGGAACTCTGTATCCTTGGGAAACTATATTTAAAACTAATTTGTCCTGGGTAATTGGTTCCCAATTTTTTGCCTGGAGGGCAGTCTTTCCCTCTAAAGGAGAAGTCAGTTGTGCAGGGCTTGGATGATTTAAAGTAAAGTCATTGAGACAATTTACCATGGGCGGGGGTCTTACCACTCCTTGCTTTGGAAGTGGGAGCCCCCCACTGCTTAGTCCTGTGAGTATCTTGGGACTGAAGCCTGGATGTTCTGCTGGTTTTGGGTTTGGACTGAGAAGGCCTGGAAGAGGCAGGAAAGGACCAATATTTAGAGGGCCAATGCCTACTAAATCTGGGAGGCTGTACTTGCAGAAAATCTTTAACAGTTTGCATAGATTTAGCTTTTTCCTCCATCTTTTTAAGTACTTCTGCTTTGTTGCCAAGCAGGCGGTCTTGGTTTAAGGGAGCATCCAGCAATTTAGCTTTAACATGATCTGGCAAAGATTGCTCCTTAAGCCAAGCATGCCTTTTAAGTACAGACCCAGTGACATCAGCCCTGCAAGATGCCTCTAGTGAATCAAAACCACATTGCTAAGTATGTTTTCCAGCTTGTTCAGCAGAATGCATTAAATCCTGTAAATCTTTATTTTCTGCACAGTCAGGAATCAACATCATTTTCTGTTTAAGCAATCCAGTAATATGCTGCTGATACTTTAACATATGAAACTGGCAGTTTTAAGGCCCCAATGGTCAAGATTGCAGAAGTGTATACCTTCTTACCCCATCTATCCAGCGCCCTGGAATCTCTATCAGAGGGAGTATGATTTTTGGCAGTAGTAGCCTTAATGCCCTTGGGTCCCTGTGAAATTGTCTCAGGATCCGCAGTAGGATTTTTAAAGAGGAACCTGTGAGAGTCAGGAACCCTGTAATATCTATCAGGTTTTTCTGGGAGCAGGAGGAAAAGAATCAGGGGCCAAGCTAGATGCCGCAAAGGCATCATTAACAATGTCCAGTATAGGGGGGATAGCTAAAAGGCCTGGGTTGTGGCAGGAGAGTAATCCTGGCTTTCTCAGCGAAAATGCTCCCTAAGAGTTTGCAAGGTTTCACCAAAAGAGACATCCTCTGGAGGGGAAGCAGAGGGAATAGTCTTCTCCATCAGAATCATCATAGGTAGATAAGGGTAAATCCTGGTCATCAGAGGAAACAGAAATTTCAGAGTCCTGATCAGAAGAATCATAAGTAAACTCAGTTCTAGGTCTCTTAGAGGAGGAAGGATGGCTTCCCCTGATTAGAGTAATAAGGTCTTCAGCCATTCTTATCATTTGTTTTTGAGGCATAGATGCCTGACCATGTGGTCTGGGCATCAAATTTCTAGGCATGGATCGAGTTTTAGGCCTAGAAGAAGATGGCATTAGTTTAGCATGCAAGTCAGTAGGTCTGAATACACCCTCAAAAGCCGGTGCCTGCACAGCGGCTGCAGACCCATCCAAGATAGAGACATCCACAGGTTCCACAGTTGAAGCATCTCGCGGCATACCGGACTCCGAATGGGTCTCCGTAGAGGCCTGCGAATCTGAAGTAGCGGGTATCAGGGGCTGAGAAAGCGCCTCACTGAGTACCGGTGAACTGGTGACTAGCTTAGGAGAAGCGTCGTCTGCAGCTTTGGACCTATGTGGTCTGTCTCTGTCTTTATCTTTGCGTTTTTTCGGAATGTCGGTAGTCAGGTGGCTTGCCTAAGCCATATCTGGATAATTGAACCGAGTACCAAAATATTTAGAAGTGTAATTAAACTGACGACGAATAGTTCATTGTTTAAATAAGGCACAAAATGGACAGCGAGGTATGTCGTGGTCAGGGCCTAAGCAAGGAATGCAGTACGAATGAAAATCTTTGAGGTATTTGCTTTCCACAAGAAATACAATTATTGACTTTTACTGACATCGGTTTAGAGCAAGAAAAAGTTTCCCCAATGAAGTATTTAGCTTAGTTGAATACTACGGTTCTGAAACTCGAAAAAGAAAATTTCAGGAGTCGGCCAACCGGCACTTGCGAACTGCTTCTGCTTCGGGCACCGCACGGCAAGAAAGACTGATGTAATGGCGTCGGCTGCATGCTTAATACTCCTGACTACCTGACGTCATGGAAGATGAGACAGCAACTGACGCAGGACCCAAGACTTTGATAATCAGGCCAACTGAGGGCTACTGCAAGCAGATAACCCAAATGTGATGACTGCAACAGTGAAACATGAAGAACATCTGTAAAGGGAAGAATCTTAAGTATGGCTTGGATTGACTACAAAAAAAGCATTTGATAGTATCCCACATTCATGGATAAACGAGTGCTTAAAAATGCATAAGGTACACCCTACACTAATCGATTATATTACAGTGACTATGAAACAGTGGCAGACCAGTTTGCAATTAAATCATGGTCAAGGACAAATTATTATCCCAGGGATCAAAATTCAAAGGGGCACCAGTACACTGGCCCAACGCTTCCTGGAATTCATCAATTCCAATGCCCTGGACTAGCTCATTCTGACCTCTACTAGAGGAAGCAACATCCTTGACCTGGTTATTACTTACATGGGTGACCGATGCTCTACACCAATAGACAAACCCTCCCTGGTCAGATCCAACCATAAACTAATCACCGTGGAAATCCTCATCTCACCCACACCCCCCGCAAAGGTAATCACCTTGAAAAACTTCTCCAAAGCTGACTTTGGGCTCCTAAAAATAGAGGTGGCTAACTTCATGGCACCCATGCCAATGGAAAATAGCTGCATGACTGTTGAATCATACACCAATGCACTGTACGAACATATACATAAATGCATGGAACTAGCCATACTCAACAGAACCAAGACACTCTCCTCCAGTAAAAGGAAACTAATCTGGTGGTCCCCTGCCATTAATAAACTTTACAACAGAAGGAAGAAATTGTTGCAGAAAAAGATGAAGTCACAAGACTGGAAAAACTATCTTATTAGCCTCAATAAAAAGTTGAGATCCCTCATCAAATCCTCCAAAGCCAGCTATGAAGGCAGAATTGCAGCAGACACTAAAAACATTCACAAAGCCTTATCTGTTTATATCAAGAGCCTCCACTGCAATACCCAGATTTGCACTGAGTTACTGCACAAT
Source organism: Protopterus annectens (assembly GCF_019279795.1). Classification (NCBI taxonomy): domain Eukaryota; kingdom Metazoa; phylum Chordata; order Ceratodontiformes; family Protopteridae; genus Protopterus; species Protopterus annectens. The sequence continues at coordinate 554,422 of NC_056726.1, read as the reverse complement.
GGTACCTCCTATACTGAACAAACAGATCTTGCCAAGATACTGGCCAACAGATTCAGTGCCAACGTTAACCCTCCCCCCCAAAGGAGCAATCACAGTACCGTAAGAGTGCCAGGCACCCAACATTACTGCAGCACAGGTTAAAGCTGCATTGTCCAAGGCCAAGAATACAGCTTCCATGCGACCCGATAATATCACTGGCTGTGTTCTACATGAACTACAAAGCGAACAGGCACAATATCTGTGTGCCCTGTTCAGTCACAACCTCACCTCAGGCTTAGTCCCTACCGAATAGCACATTGCTACAGTCATCCCTCTCCATAATGGGGAAGTGACTACAGACCCTGGGAATTATCACCTGATTAGCCTGACGAGACTGATATGTAAAGCTATATAGAGCACATTATCATGAACCTGATTAACAAAGATATAGGAAGTCTCCAAACTCTAGACTCCATGCAGTTTGGCTTTGCGAAAGGGAGATCATGCCTGCTCAACCTGGTTGACTTCTTTGAGTCAGTACCAGTGCTGTGGATGAAGGTAAGGCAGTGTATACAGCCTACATCAATCTGGCCAAAGTCTCTGATACCATTCCTCACTCGGGAATTATTGATAAACTCACCAAACTAGGCATCAACCCCTCACTAGGTGGGTTGCAAATTGGCTCACAGATGGAACATACAGTTTGAAAGTAGTGGACTCCAAGTCAGACTGCCGACCAGTCACGAGTGGAGTCCCACAGGGATCAGTCCTGGGTCCTCTCCTGTTCAGCATCTACGTCTCAGAAGTCCAGGCCAGCACAAAGGGACTCTGGTTGACCAAATTCGCAGACAGCTGCAAGATGGGAGCCATTAGTAACTCCCCAAGTGTTGCAGACATCCTACAGAAAGGCCTCACTAAGATCAGTGACTGGTGTTGAAACTGTGGCCTTAAGCTTAACGCCAAAAATGTGTCACCATCCTCTTTGGTAAAAACTCAGTTCCCACTAATTACCACATCGATGGAAGCCCACTAAACACTGAAGGCGTTATAAGAGATCTGGGGATGTAGGTTGACAGCAGCCTGTCCTTTGACCACCACATTGCCACTGTGGTCAGAAAGTTCTTTTTTGTGGCACATCTCATTACCAAGGGTTTTGCATCCAGGAAGAAAGAGGTCATTGTCTCTCTCTACTCTTCCCTCATTAGACCAGTCATCGAGTATAATGCCCCATTTGGCATGTACTTCTAGACACCTGCGACAGCTGGAGAGGCCACAGAAATACCTCACAAAGAGGATCCTTGGCATTAAACACATGTCCTACATGGACAGACTCAAAAGACTCCAGCTATTCTTTGTCTCATATCGCCTACTTAGAGGCGATCTCTGCTTGACTTACAAAGCCGTGTTTGACCCAACTCTGTTAGAAATGCTACATCTAAAGAAATCCCAATCCCTTTGCACCACACGCTCCAGAGACTTCATCCTCATTACCACAATTAACAGAACATGCTGGAGGGACACATTCCTCACCCAGAGACTGCCCATGCTCTGGCAGAGACTTTCCATACATGTCAAGCAGAGCACCTCGCTGTCCCCCTTCAAGAGAAATATTGATAAGTGGATGGGTAATAGAAAGTTCACCCCGGGGATCACTTCAGTGGCTGTACTTGATAGAGGCACTGGGAACCAAAGTTGGGCAGTACGATGCTAGGGCACTTCTATGGGCTAGGCTTGTAAAGGCTCAAGGGCCATTAGCCTAGTACACAACTATGAACCTGTGGCTATTCCAGGGTGACTCTTTGTCACTACTGCTGTTCTGCCTTGCCCTTAACCCATTAAGCTGTATACTTAACAGCTTAGGCCATGGCTATAATCTGGCTCCTAGAAAACAACCAAGTGTAAAGAGTTCTCATCTTCCCTTTGTCGATGATTTGAAACTGTATAGCTCATCAGATGAGGAACTGAAAGCACAACTGCAAGTTGTTAAAAGTTTTTCAGAGGATATAAGAATGTCATTTGGTCTTGATAAATGTGCAAAAGCAAACTTTAAAGCAGGAAAACAACACAATGAAAACATCAGTTTGGGACAAAAATGTAATATAAAAGCACTTGAGCAAGGAGGAGTATATAAATACTTGGGAATTGATGAAGGATCAACAATAAAACATGAACAAATGTGAATAAAACTTAGTAAGGAATACTTCAGAAGACTTAAAATTAATCCTGAAAACAGCACTGATATCTAGGAATAAAATCCAAGCTGTAAACCAGTTTGCTGTTCCTGTCCTAACTTACAGTTTTGGAATGATTGACTGGCCTCAAAACATATTGGATAGATTAGATAGGAAAACAAGAAGGATGCTTCGTGCTCACCAAATGATTTATAAAAATCAGTACATACCAGGATTATATATTCCCCATTCCAAAGGAGGGATGGACATCCTTGAAATTGATTATATGTATAGATCTGCAGTCATGGGACTCCGCACATATCTCCTGACCTCACAAGACCCGAAAGTAGTGAACGTTTTGAAACATAAGGAGAATAACTCTAAGATGACTTCTCTGCTTAATCTAGCAGGAGTGTATCGGTGTCAAGCAGGAATGGAAATCAAACCAGAAATAGATAAAAATCAGGCAGCAACTGAATGTGCCAAAAAACAAAATAGAGAATATAAGGTGAAGGATCAGATGAGAAGGCAAAAAATGTGGAAAATGCATAAATATAGTCCCATGTATAGAAAACATCTGGAAGAACCTCATGTTGATCAGGAACGAATGTAGGAATGGTTAAGGAGAAATTAATTCAAACCAAGAGATGAAAGGTTAATATTGGCGGCCCAAGATAGTGGGGTGCGTACATGTTGGTTTACAAAGTCCATTGAACATGTGGGAGAAACAGACAAATATAGGTTTTGTAAAACCAAGCTGGAAACAGTTGCACACCTTGTTGCTAGTTGTGACATACTAATGGCAGAACACTATACCGAAAGGCATAATAATGTGGAAAGACTGTTGAGCAAAATCACTTATCAAAAAGACGAATAGAATAAAAAACGCTCTCTTTATTAAAAAACAAAGCTTTCGGGAATGCCCCTTCTTCAGTGTTTGATTAATACATTTAAAATTAATCACATATATATATATATATATATATATATATATATATATATACACACACAATAAATCACGACCACATGACACAGCCATCCTATAAGAATGCAATAAAAGTACTTGAATTTCACTTAGGCAACTATGCAAGATATACTTACAAAATACATATATCATCTGTATTTTCCATTAAAAATGTGTACAGGAAGTTCATAAGTAATACTTCATTTAATATACATTAAGTATATGCAACAATCTATGAGCATTAATAAAATTAATCGTATTGCTTTTGTTTAAAATCTAACATCGGTTTAATAGTTACCATATTATTTAACCCTGGTATTTTATCGGCTTCAAGTCTTTTAATCCATTTATATTCAGTTACATCCAATTTATTATTTATATCACCAAGTCTTAAATTTCTATTTACTACTTCCAAAACTTTAAACCTAAAGTTATGTAATACCCCTTTTTCTTTTTTATGTTGGGCTAGTGCATTAGAGGAAATATTTATTCTCATCTCTGACTTGTGTTCTATAATACGATCTTTCAAGGTCCTTGAACATTTTCCCACATAAAATCCTGAACATTGTATATGTTGCTTTATCAAAAATCACTGTCGCTCCACCTTTATCAGCCTGTTTGATGATAATGTTTTTATTATTAACCAACTGTCTATATGCCATTGACTCTTCATATGTTATGTTATAAGATTTTACTTTTAATCTATTCATAGCTACATCATTATATAGTTGTCTCAAATCATCCTCACATACAGCATTGTTGTTGTTGTTGTTGTTGCGTCTTTCGGCTTTTCCCGGTTAGGGGTCGCCACAGCGGAACTCGGTCTGCTAATGATTGGTAGTTGATTTTTACGTGCCGAGTTACCAGCCCTGACGCACAACCTTCAACGAAGGTACGCCCATTCACGCATATCTCCACGCAGAAGACGCTCTAGCTGAGAGTCGAACCAGACAGCGTCTTACTGTGAGGCGACAACGCTACCGCAGCACCACCACCGCGGGTTATCCTCACATACAGCATTGAATGCATTTAATATTGGACAATTTTTAGGGATAAACGTACCCAGGTTTGCATATAGAAATATGAACAATTTAAAGAGAAAGTTATGCTATAAAGACTTTGAAGTAAATTTGTTGCAGCAAATAACACATAACGTGGGAACAACTCCATGTTATGTTTGTAGTTGCTGCTCCGATATTTGAGTTAAAAAGTTTTTTTGAACATCCAATAAACAAGATAAGGTACGAAATGAAGTATCATGCAGCTTGTAGAAGCATGATGGTTGTTTACCTAGCTACCTGTGCACAATGTTCAGGATTTTATGTGGGAAAATGTTCAAGGACCTTGAAAGATCTTATTATAGAACACAAGTCAGAGATGAGAAGAAATATTTCCTCTAATGCAGTAGCCCAACATAAAAAAGAAAAGGGGATATTACATAACTTTAGGTTTGAAGTTTTGGAAGTAGTAAATAGAAATTTAAGACTTGGTGATATAAATAATAAATTGGATGTATCTGAATATAAATGGATTATAAGACTTGAAGCCGATAAAATACCAGGGTTAAATAATATGGTAACTATTAAACCGATGTTAGATTTTAAACAAAAGCAATATGATTAATTTTATTAATGCACATAGATTGTTGTATATACTTAATGTATATTGAATGAAGTATTACTTTTGAACTTCCTGTACACATTTTTAATGGAAAATACAGATGTGATATGTATTTTGTAAGTATATCTTGCATAGTTGCCCTTTAAGGACAATGTATTAATTAAGTGAAATTCAAGTACTTTTATTGTGCTCTTATAGGATGGCTGTGTCATGTGGTTGTGATTTATGGTACATATATATATATATATATATATATATATGATTAATTTTAAATGTATTAATCAAACATTGAAGAAGGGGCATTCCCAAAAGCTTTGTCTTTTAATAAAGAGAGCGTTTTTTTATTCTATTTGTCTTTTTGATATTTGTCGTGTAAGGAATAGAAGAAACTTGAACCGTGGTTGGACTCTACTTTGAGCAAAATCACTTAACCAGGCATTGCTCTCAGATCACCCCTGGAAAGGGACCATCTCTAGTGGACCTACCTGGTTAACAAATAGATATTGTTGTTGTTGTTATTAAAATAGCATTTTGAGAGAAATGCATTTATTATTGAGAGCCTAGAAAGAACTTGACTTTTTTTCCCCTTCATAAAGGCACAGCATCCTACAAATATTTTAGATGCATTTGAACAAATTAACTCAAAGGAAATGCATATTTAGCTTGTTTTGCTCTTTTAACTTAATTGCTCAAACCTCTCTGGCCAGTTAAGCCCAGTGAGGGAAACTCACCACCTTTAATACATCATTACCTACCTCAGAATGCACCCAGAATGAAGTTGTAAAGTAAGGCCATAAGATTTACTTCATTGTTAGCAGATTCTCAACACTTCTTACAGAAATATTTCAAGTCCAGCAGCACAGTCGTTTATTTTAAACAAATAAAGACTTTGCACTCAGATTCACAGTATTGTCTGTTGTTTCATTTCTTACTTTTCAAGACAATCTGAGCTTCTGAAAAAAGACACCGCTGGTTAGCAGTTTCTTGTTGAACTTCATGGATGTTCTTGTTTCTCTCTCTTTCAGGCCTCCACCTCTCTTTACTGTGAGTTCTTTCAGGCCTCTGCCTGTCTCTTTCTCTCCACCTCCAGTGCTTTTACTTCAGTCTCTCCTGCTTCTCTTCTCTTACAGCTTTTATCAACAGGGAAAAGCATAACAACTTACATTTTTTTGGCATGTATGTCAAATTTTCCTCCCACATTGCCCAAAATACCACAACAGTACATACTCACAGCTAGTGCCTCCAGCTTAGTTCTGTAGCTATGTCAGAGGACAGTTAGCCAGATCTCACGCTGACAATTTCACTGGCAAAGGGGATGTCTTTTCTCCAAGCTTTTTTCTGATTGAGAAAATTTCTGCTAAAATGTCGAACCTGGGAACAGTCATAGTACTGTAGTCATCTTATTCTATGCACATGTTCCATTTTCCATGAATTATTCTTCCTGGAACAGCAGTTTGGTTAGTTCATTAACCTTCAGTTGTACATTTCTTACTAGTAGGTTCACAATAATGACTTTGATTCTCAGTTCTACAATTTGAGGTGAAGCAAGCGACAAACCTTGGCCGTTTACATCACAGAACGTTTCTTTTTCCAGTGGTTTTTATTTTATCCACATTTACTGTGCCATAGACCTTAGCATGCTGCTGTTCTTCTTGCTTGACATCAGAACAATCCCCTTCAGCATCCCCCATGTTGATATAAGGTTCTAAATCAATTGGCCATTTTTTTACTGAGACATCTAATTGGTTTGTACCAAAGAGCTTATTGTATGCATTTTCAGTTTCCATTGGTTGACCTCTCTAAGTTTTTTTTTTCTACTGTCTACTTTTGTTTTTCATTTTAGAGCTCAATTGTTCACTTTCATTCTCCAATTTAGACTTTTTTAGGGATTTAAACTTCGTTATGGCAGTGTTTCCGCCACAACATAAGACTTCCACATGCTGCATGCTTCCTTACATAGTACAAATTTCCATGATCTCAGACTCTTTGATATTGTCTGTTTTGTTCTGCAAGCTGTATGTCATACAGTGGATCATTTACTGAGTTATTTTTAGAGGCAACGTTTCTTGTTGCCAGGGTGAACGTTTATGAAACCCAGATGGTGAGTCTATTGGTGTAGACTTCATGGTTGGACTCTATTCAACAGTGAGTGTATCAGAGGCACTCTGTACAGACTCGTTTCGACTTAGGTTTGTCTCTGCAGCTTTTCTTTCTGTGCTACCGTTTAATTCTATAATCACACCTGGTTGATCTTCTACTTTCTCCAAATTTCTTCTTTGCTAACATCCAGGTAGTGCAGCGACTAGCAAGTAACTTAATTTTACCCATATTGTTAGGTTTTACTGTTTTATATCACTTTTCTTTTTCACACTGGGAGAGCCCTAAATAATCCTCTTTTCAGAGTCATTTTTCTTTTTCACACTGGGAGAGCCCTAAATAATCCTCTTTTCAGAGTGTAACCATCCTGAAATCTCCCATCACCTGGCTGTCTTGACAGTCCTGCACTCTCAATTAATGCTTTTAACTTTTTGAAGAGCTGTAAAATCCTGGTCAAGTACTGCCTTTCTCATTGTTTGGGTCCCCTTGATCGGAGAACCAGAGTTCCTGAAAAGGCCTCCGTTTCTTTTTCCTGTAGTTTCTGTATAATCCAAGTTTTGATCTCCAGTATCATCTGTTCCAGCTGTCTTAGAACCTTACAGATGGATACATCACTCAAGCAAGGTTGCCAGACGTCCCTATTTTTGTGGGACTGTCCTAGGATCAGGAGCCCGATCCAGAGTCCCGCACTGCAGGATAAAATCCTGGCAAAACAGCCTCCGGTTTGCTTTTTTTGATTGGCCCGTATGCCAGTATACGAGCCAATCAAAAAATTGCAAAATGGAGCTACTTCTGTTGAATGCGGAACTGTCTAATGTTCCACATTGAACAGAAGTAGCTTCATTTTGAGTTTTTTTTTTTTTTTTTGGTTGGCTCATATAGCAGCATATGGGCCCATCAAAAATCACCAGACAACGGATCTACTTGTATTTAATGCGGAACTAAAGGTGTTCCACCCTTATTTTTTTTTTTTTGTCCATACCTGCTAGATAAGAAATCTGGCATCCCTGCTCTCAAGTAAAGTTCACTTTTTCTTTCAGAATATTTTGATGGAAAACAATCTTATTGTGGTGCACCACAACATTGTTTGTAGACAAGACATAATTTTTTTGTTTCTTGTTTTGGGGCCCAAAGTCCATATTAAAACAGACTCCATCACATCAGTTGTAAAGCAGATGGCCTTCCCAAAGAGATAGCATTCTTTTGAATTAATTTAAAGATTCAGAATGTGTTATAACTGAGAACTTTATTCTAAACAAAACTACCAAAACCTATGAACCAAAACTGTTTTGTTTGTTATCCTTTTCGTTTTTGTGGTTTCAGAACTTCTTCTACTCTGTACCAAGTGACAGCGAGACATTCCTGCACCTGTTGGTAGTCTTCACCGTTCTGTTTGATACTGAAGGTTATCATTGGGTAAAGGAACAGACAGTAAATTTCTAGGCACAGCAATTCTTTCAAATCTTCATCATGAAATGCTGCCTCTGATGCAGTGATATATAATTTCAGTAAAGATCTAAGAATTTTTGATGATCAGGGTAAAACAATTCTTTACAAGGTGGGATTTTTTTTTTTTTTTGTGAATTTCCTCTGCATGTATTCTAATAAGTTGATCCTTGAAGTGTAATCAAAACAGAGAATCATAGGTTCATACTAGGCTATCTGCCCTAGGGCATTTATAAGCCTAGCCAGAGTGTGTGTGGCTTTCGCCACCCCTTGGAATGAGAATACTGTGCCCATTTTGGGTTTAGTTTACTGTGCCTCTGTCTAGTAGTGACACAGAGACGATCCCCGGGATAAACCTACGATCTCCCATCCACTCGTCAAGATTTCTCTTGAAGAGAGTCAGTGAGGGGCACTGCCTAACATGGACTGGGACTCTGTTCCAGAGAGTAGGGAGCCTCTGGGTTATGAATCTGTCCCTCCAGCACGTCCTATTTATTTCTGTGTTGAGGTTCAAATCTCTCACTCTCGTGGCTCTGGTGGATTTGGATTTCCTGAGGTGGAGCATGTCCATTAATTCCGGATTGGACATGGCCTTGTACGTCAGGCATAGATCACCTCTGAGTAGGTGGTATGCGACTGAATAGAGCTGGAGTTTCTTCAGCCGGGCAGCATATGACATATGTTTGAGACCCTTGATCCTCTTGGTGAGGTACTTTTGGGGTCTTTCTAACTGCTGCAGGTGTCGGGTAAGGTACATCCCAAATGGGGCATTGTACTCAATTATGGGCCTGATAAGGGAAGAGTATAGGGGCACAATGACCTCTCTTGATCTAGATGTGAATCCTTTCATGATAAGGTGGGCAATATAGAAGGTCTTCCTATCCACTTTGGCAATGTGAGTGTCAAATGAGAGGTTACTGTCAACTTGGGTCCCTAGGTCCCTGATTACTTCTTCCGTACTTAATGGATTACCACCTATGTGGTAATTTGTGGGTACTTTGTTTTTCCTAAAGGGTATGACTATACATTTTTTGGTGTTCAGTTTAAGGCCATGGCTCTGGCACCAGTTATCCGTTTCTATGAGGCCTTTCTGAAGGATGCTTGTGTCCGCTGGAGTATCAGTTATGGCGCCCAGTTTGCAGTCATCTGCGAACTTTGTCAGCCACAATCCTCCTATGTTAGCTTGCACCTCGGAAAAATAAATGCCGAACAAGAGGGGTCCCAGGACTGAGCCCTGTGGGACACTGCTTGTGACTGGCTTGGAATCTGACATGGCTCCAGCAATTCTGACCTTGTGGGTTCTGTCCTTGAGCCAGTTTGCAACCCATCTTATGACATATAGGTTTACATTTAAGCTGGTGAGCTTGTCTATGATGCCTGAGTGGGGTATTTTGTCGAAGGCTTTTGCAAGGTCAAGGTAGGTTGTGTGAACTGCCTTACCCTCATCTGTGGCCTTAGTGACTGTTTCAAAAAAGTCGACCAGGTTCAAAAGGCAGGATCTGCCCTTGGCACAGCCGAATTGGGTGGGATCCAGTGTCTGTAGGTCCCCAATGTCTTTGTTTATGAGTTCCATAATGATCCTCTCCATAGCTTTGCAGACCAGGCTCGTCAAGCTTATGGGGCGGTAATTTCCAGGGTCCGTAGAAGCACCTCCTTTGTGGAGTGGGACCACTGTTGCTGTACGCCATTCTTTGGGCACGTATCCTGTAGTAAGGCTAAGATTAAACAGCAGCCTTATGTGTGGGTTTAGTTCCTCTTGGAGTTCATGTAGCACGCAACCCGGGACACCGTCTGGTCCCATTGATGCTGTGTTTTTAGCTTTGGAGAGGGCGGCTCTCACCTGGGCATCTGAGATGTCAGGGAGGCTACACTCTGCTGGGATAGATATTTGTCCTTTTGGGGGGGGAATTTGCACTGAACCTGTCTGCGAGTATGTTGGCAATGGCTGTGGGTTCAGTGTATTTTTTGTCATTTTGGACTAACTCTGAGCATATTTGGGAGTTTCCACCCAGGTTTCTAACATAACTAAAGAAGGCCTTGTGATTGTCTTTAGTGTCTTTTGTGATTTTTCTCTCAAAGTTGGCCTTGGATGATTTTATGAGTGATCGTAGTTTTTTGCTAGTACTGATCAGAGAAGCCTTCGCTTTTAGGGATTTTGCTCTGTCATGTAGTAGCTTCCTCCTCCTGTTGTAAAGCTTATTTAATGGCTGGGGTCCACCAGACAGGACGCCTGCCTTTGGGGGAATGGGTCTTGGTTTTATTTGGGATTGCATGATCCATGCATTCTTGAAGGTGTCCGTAGAAAGCGTTTATAAAGGATTCAGCAGTGTGGGCTGTGGTTTCCACTGGCCCAGGGGCCTTGAAGGATACCACTTCAGTCTTAAGAAGTGTGAAGTCAGCTTTTGAGAAATTCTTCACTGTGGTCTTCTGTGCTGGGGTGGGGGCGGGATGTGGATTTCCAGTGAGATTAATTTATGGTCTGATCTCACCAATGAGGGGTATACTTCCGGTGTGGAGCATTGTGTCCCCATGTTTGTGATGATCAGGTCTAATATATTATCTCCTCTTGTGGGAGTGGTGACTAGTTGTTCCATCGCATTTGAGTTTATGAATTCTAGGAACCTTTGGGCTAGGGTGTTGGGGCTTGAGTAATGCTCCCAGTCTATCTTTGGGTAGTTGAAGTCTCCCAATATGATGGTATTTGGAGAGACATTCATACTCTGCAGTGTTTTCAGGAAGGCTTAGTGGGGTTCCTGAGTTTGAGAGGGTGGTCTGTAGCATGCTACAAACTGTAGGGCAGTTTTGCCTACGGTTAGTTGCACATGGATGGTATTCGATGCTTCATGCGTTGCCACTAACCTGGAGGTGTGGGTATCTTTGATGAATATGGATACTCCCCCTCCTTTTGTGGTTTGGTCCAAGTTTTGGGGCCAAAAAGCATGATATGAGGTATAACCTGGTAGTGCTTGGGTGCTCTCGGGAGCCTTGAACCAGGTTTCAGTCACTGCACAGACATCGATGTTCTCCATACTGAGGAGGGCTTTGAGAGCGTGCATCTTGAGGTTTAGACTTCTGGCGTTGAGCAGCATTACCCTTAGTTTTTTTCCACTTGTGTTTTCTAAGGAGGTGGGTTTGTCTTTTGAGCCTTGCCTAAAAAAGGCACTATGGGGGTGGCAAGAGCCTTGGCCAATATCCGGAAGCCCAGGGGTGACAGGTGCAAGCCATCCCTTGCGAAGCAGCGTGGCTTGTCAAGCATGCCATCCCAAGCAGACAGACATTGGATACCCTTAGAATGACACCAGTAATTAAGCCAATTGTTAAAGCTGATCATTTTGTCTTTGTACTGTGGCATCATTCTTGGTGAGGGTAAGATGCTGCTCAGGGTCATACCGGCCTGGGCTACATAATCAGAGAGCTCCTCTATGTCTCTTTTCATGTAGTCCAGGGAGGTACGTCTCAGGTCATTCACACCGGCATGGACAATGACTGAGTCATATTTGTACTTGCTTTGGAGTGACCTGAGTGCTTGTGTTATGTGGCAGATTCTAGCGCCCGACAGGCAGCTTACTGTAACCTTTTCCTTGTTCAGTCTGGTGAGCGGGACGTCAGTGTGTCTGACTATGGAGTCACCTATTACAAGTGTATCAGGCATGTTGTTTGGCCTTAAGGGCTGTGACTGTTTGGCACACTGACTTTGTGAACTATGTGTTGCATGTGTTATGTTTTGAGGTAGTGGTTGCTTGGATGTCTGCTTTGGAGGCCTCTGTTGTTTTGGTAGATTTTTATTTAGAGCTTCTGAGTATGTTTTTGTGTGTTTATGTGTTTGGTTTGCAGTTGTGATAGGTCTATGTGAGACTGGGTTTGTGGTGTGTGGTTACCTTCTCCTCCTGACTGGTTTTGCCAGTACTGAGTCGAGAGAGCTCATTCATTAGTGGATTTGCAATGTTCAGCCTACATCTCAGGCAGTATATCTAATTGCCATTCATCTAAAAATCATACCATCAGTTTTGAGCACCCCGACTTCTAACTGTGTCAGCATTGTGTTTAAAATGCAGTGTATTGTTTGCTAATACACCTACGTTACTGCTAGTGTTAACAGTGGACACTTCCTGTAAACCAAAGAACTTTGCATTACTCTTATTGTGATTCACAACTTTTTATAACCAGTCCTGAGACTTCTGTTAGATGACTGTCAGACTATTTCTAAATAAAATGATCAATTTTAGTGTCATCAGCATGTTTTGCTATCCATTGTTCAAACAAAGTTGGAGAAAAAAATGAAAAAAGAAATTGTAAGCAAGATAGGTCCCAAGACTAATCACTGAGGGACACCAGAGGAAGCTTATTACTATTCTAAAACTGATCTTAAACCAGTACTCTTGTTTTCTCAGCAGTAGCCAAGACTGAATCCACTGTACTTTGTAAGGGCATTCCCAAGAACACTAATTTGTTAATATTGCCAGTATTGGAGGATACTACCATACATTTTATCAAGGTCAAGACAAACTGCTCTAATACTTGATCCTTCTAAGTCTGTACTCACTAGGTCATAATAGTCTGGGGAAAAATGTAGAATATCCCCTCTGAAAGACACATTGAACACAGTGGAGAATAATACCATACTGTCTTTATCTTTCAAGTGTTTTAAACTAAATACTCTCAAAGATTCCCAGATTCGCCAGCTGGACTGGAGAGTATACCTGAAACTGCCCTTTGGACATGTTTGAATAGTTTAAAGAACTGGTTTATTGATTTTCCAGAAGGGACAAATAGGGAGCCTTATACTACTAAATAGTATAAGGGGGTGTAGTGCTATAGTTTGTTAGTGCTTACTTGAGAAGTTTGAGCAAGTGCTGGGCTGTAAAAGGAAGGCTGAGTGCTTGCTTTGAGAGTTTGACTAGCTCTAAGGGAAAAATTGAAGAGCAGACTTTGTGAATCCGGGAATAGTTTAAAACTGCTTAAACGGCACTGCGCAATGGTGCACGATGCGCAAAACCGTGCAAATGCGGGTTTTAAGGCAGGGAGCTTGAAAGAGATAGGAATTAGCCCAAAACGGCCAATAAGCTACTAGTTGCTGGGCTGAGACCACTCCTCCAGGGAACAGATAGGCTGCTCAAAGCTCCCCACTCTCACTGATAAACAGAGAAGCTTCCTCCTATCCAAGTAAGGATATGGGCAACACAGGAACTTATACCACAGCACAGAATTCAGCAAAACCTGAAATCTGGACTACTGTAGTTTAGAAAAGGCGGGAAATAAGGATATATATTATTATTTTTTGCAGAACAACATTAACTTGCACAAGAAACACTGTAAATGTTTTAAACAGGCTAGAGCACTTGAGTGTGTAGCCTACAACTGTTAAACAACACAAAAATAACATTAAATGACTTTTGAAGTGCAAAAACAGTAAAAAATACAAAAAAACCAATGCTTTTTAAATCTTAGATAAGCTAGAAACTCACTTTTTGGCGAGAAAATGCAGTCACAGGTAGAAAGGCAGAGAAAAATACTTAATCTGTTGAAAGTCTCTGTTTTGTCTCTCTGCTGCTTGTAGGACTCTGCAGGACACCACGGGGAGCTGTGCTGAGTTAGATACACACGCAAAACCGTGCAAATGCGGGTTTTAAGGCAGGGAGCTTGAAAGAGATAGGAATTAGCCCAAAACAGCCAGTAAGCTACTAGTTGCTGGGCTGAGACCACTCCTACAGGGACATTTAGGCTGCTCAAAGCTCCCCACTCTCACTGGTGAACAGAGAAGCTTCCTCCTATCCAAGTAAGGATATGGGCAACACAGGAACTTATACCACAGCCCAGAATTCAGCAAAACCTGAACTCTGGACTACTCTAGTTTAGAAAAGGCGGGAAACAAGGATATTTTTTTTTGGTTTAGTAGTACAAGGCTCCCTATTCGTCCCTTCTGGAAAATCAATAAACCAGTTCTTTATACTATTCAGGCATGTCCAAAGGGCAGTTTCAGGTATACTCTCAAGTCCAGCTGGTGAATCTGGGAATCTTGAGGCAATGTTACAATTGCCTTATGTACACAGACAACCCTCTCCTCCTTCCTACAAACTCAGATGTATGTGAGAGATGCAACTATACAGCCAAACTGGAGGCAGAGTTCTCTCAACCCAAGACTGGCACAGTCAGGAGGAGAAGGAAACCACTCGCACCACACAACCAGTCTTACATGGATCAATCGTATCAGCAAACAAGACACATAAAAACACAAAAATATATTCGGAGGCTCTAAATAAAAATTTGCCAAAGCAGCAGAGACCTCCAAAGCAGACATCCATGCAACCGCTACCCCACAACAATATTCATGTATCACATACTTCACAAAGTCATTGTGCCACACAGTCGCAGCCCTTAAGGCTAAATAACACACCAAATACACTAGTAATAGGAGACTCTATTGTCAGGCACACTGACGTCCCGCTCACCAGACTGAACAAGGAGAAGGTCACTGTAAGCCACCTGTCGGATGCCAGGATCGGCCACATAACACAAGCACTCAGGTTACTCCAAAGCAAGTACAAATATGACTTTGTCATTGTCCATGTTGGTGTGAATGACCTCAGACGTACCTCCCTTGGACTACATGAAAAGAGACATAGAGGAGCTCTCTGATCATGTAGCCCAGGCCGGTATGACCCTGACCCTGAGTAGCATTTTACCCTCACCAAGAATGATGCCACAGTATAAAGACAAAATGATTAATTTTAACAATTGGCTAAGCTATTGGTGTCATTCAAAGGGGATCCAGTGTCTGTCAGCCTGGGATGACATACTCGACAAGCCACGTTGCTTCACTAGGGATGGCTTGCACCTGTCACCCTTAGGCTTTCGAATACTGGCTAAGGCTCTTACCACCCCCGTAGTGCCTTTTTTAGGCAGGGCTCAAAAGACAAACCCACCTCCATAAACAACACAAGAAACAAAAAACTAAGGGTAATGCTACTCAGCGCCAGAAGTCTAAACCTCAAAATGCATGCACTCCGAGGCACTCCTCAGTATGGAGAAAATCGATATCTGTGCAGTAACAGAAACCTGGTTCAAGGCTCCAGAGAGCACCCAAGCACTACCAGGATATAACTCATACCATGCTTTTCGGCCCCAGAACTCGGACCAAAATACAAAAGGCGGGAGAGTATCCATTTTCATCAAGGATACCCACACCTCCAAGGACCATCCATGTGCAACTAACCGTGAGCAAAACTGCTTTTAGTTTGTAACTTGCTACAGATCACCCACCATGTCTCGGGACCCCCACTCGGCATGCCTGAGAACATTGGAGAATATGAAGGTCTCACCAAACACCATGGTATTGGGTGATTTCAACTATCCAAACATTGACTGGGAAAACTACTCAAGTCCCAACTCATTTGCCCAACGGTTCCTGGAGTTTATAAACTTAAACCCCATGGAACAACTGGTCACCACTCCCACAAGAGGGGACAACATATTGGACCTCGTCATCACCAACATGGGGGCTAAATGTTCCATACCAGAGGTAAACCCCTCGTTGGTAAGATCAGACCATAAACTAATCACACTGGACATCCACATCCTGACCCCACCCCCAGCCAAGGAAACCACTGTGAAAAATTTCTCAAAAGCAAACTTCACACTTCTCAAGACCGAGGTGGAAAGCTTCAAAGCCCCTGGGCTAATGGAAAATGCTGCCCAAACCACAGAATCCTTTACAAATGCATTCTATGAGCGCCTACAGGAATGCATGGATCGAGCCATGCTAAGTAAAACCAAGAGTCACTCTTCCAAAAACAGGAGACCAGTCTGGTGGACCCCGGCCATAAATAAGCTATACAATAGAAGGAGGAAACTATTATATGATAGAGCAAAATCCCAAAAAGGGAAGGCATCCCTGATCAGTATTAGCAAGAAACTACGATCCCTCATAAAATCGTCAAAGGCCAGCTTCAAAAGAAAAATCTCCAAAGACTCTCAAGATAATCACAAGGCCTTCTTTAGCTACGTCAATAATCTAGGTGGCAACACTCAGATCTGCTCTGAGCTGGTGCAAAATGGCAAAAAATACACTGAACCCACTGACATTGCCAACATCGTGGAGGACAGGTTCAGTGCAAACTTTATCCCCCCTTCCCCCCCAAAAGGTACAGTGTCTATCCCAGAAGAATGTAGTCTCCCAGACATCACAGACACACAGGTGAAAGCAGCCCTCTCCAAAGCAAAAAACACAGCATCAGTGGGACCGGATGGTGTCCTGGGCTGCATCTTACATGAGCTCCAAAAAGAACTGAACCCTCACATAAAGTCACTGTTCAAACTCAGCCTTACTACAGGATATGTACCCAAAGAATGGCGTACAGCAACAGTTATCCCGCTCCACAAAGGTGGCACCACAACGGATCCCAGGAACTATCGCCCTATAAGCTTGACTAGTTTGGTCTGCAAAGCTATGGAGCGCATCATCATGGATCTCATAAACAAAGACATTGGGAACCTCCAGACACTGGACCCTACCCAATTCGGCTTTGTTAAAGCAGATCTTGCCTCTTAAACCTAGTTGACTTCTTTGAAACAGTTACCAAGGCCATAGATGAGGGAAAGGTAGTCCACACAGCCTACCTGGACCTCGCAAAGACCTTCGGCACAATACCCCACTCTGGCATTATGAATAAGCTTACCAGCTTGAATATCAACCCCTATGTCACGAGATGGGTTGCAAACTGGCTCAGGGATAGAACCCACATGGTCAGAGTTGCGGGTGCCATGTCCGACTCTAAACCGGTTACAAGTGGCATCCCACAGGGCTCAGTCCTGGGACCCCTCTTGTTCGGTGTATACTTCTCTGAGGTATAGGCAAGCACGGGAGGACTGTGGCTGACCAAGTTCGCAGTTGATTGCAAACTGGGAGCCATAATCGACTCTCCGGCTGACACAAGCATCCTCCAGAAGGGTCTTACGGAGACGGATACCTGGTGTCAGAACCATGGCCTCAAGCTAAATGCCAAAAAGTGCATAGTCATCCCCTTTGGGAAAAACAATGTGCCCACAAACTGCCACATAGGTGGTAATCCACCAAGTACGGAAGATGTAATAAGGGATCTGGGGATCCAAGTAGATAGTAACCTCTCCTTTGATAATCACATTGCCAAAGTGGTTAGAAAAACCTTCTTTATAACCCAACTAATCACGAAAGGGTTCACATCTAGATCAAGAGAGGTCATTGTGCCCCTCTACTCATCGCTCATCAGGCCCATAATTGAGTACAATGCCCCATTTGGGATGTACTTTACCCGACACCTGCAACAGCTAGAGAGACCCCAAAAGTACCTCACCAAGAGGATTGTGGGCCTCAAACAGATGCTCTATGCAGCTCGACTAAAGAAACTCCAGCTCTACTCAGTTGCCTACTGCCTACTCAGAGGCGATCTCTGCCTGACATACAAGGCCATGTCTAACCCAGAATTAATGGACATGCTCCACCTCAAGAAATCCAAATTCCTTAGAGCTACACGCTCCAGGGATTTAAACCTCAGCACAGCAATAAATAGGACATGATGGAGGGGATAGATTCATATCCCAGAGGCTTCCCTCACTGTGGAATAGAATCCCTATCCATGTTAGGCAGAGCCCCTCACTGACCCTCTTCAAAAGAAATCTTGATGTATGGATGGGAAATCGTAAATTTACACCTGGGATCACTTCTATGGCCCTGCTGGACAGAGGCTCAGGAATCTAATCTAAAAGGGAGGCGAAAGCCAACACATTCTGGTTAGGCTTATAAATGCCCTAGGGCAGATAGCCTAGTACCTAGCTATGAACCTATGAACTTTCAGAGAATGAATGAGAGACTAAACAATAGTTTTCAGTCTTGTTATAAACCCCCCCCCCCCCTTACGTATTGGGACAATATCTGCCAGTTCCATGTAGATGGAGCAGTACTGTGTTTCAAATGATTATCAAATAATAAAGTGAAGGGTAAAACAAAATTATTTTTTTTAAAGATGAATGAATTGTCCTGGTATATCATAAAGCCCCATCCTTGCAGTTTCTGCTTCACCAGTTGCAGTTTCAGCACTGTAGTTAGCTATTCTTCCACTTCTAATGTCATCTATTAAAGAAATGAGCCATTTATTTAGGGTTGATAATGTGATCATCGGAAGATAGGAGACCATCCATAAAATAAATGCAGATGTCCTTCACTAGATCACTGTTGCAGTAGTCTGAGCTATACTGGACATACCCTGCCAAGTATTAGACAACTGACCAGTTTCCAAAGCTTTTAGGGCACCTGCCATGTGTCCTAACCACTGCATAGCTCAAGGAGAGTGGTATAAAGGCAGTGATCAGGGCACCAAAATCTCTCAGCTTTCTTGCAGTTGAAAAGCACACTCTGCTGTAGTTTTCGAGAGATGGACAGTTGGCTAGCGCTTCTTCAAAGGTGGTCAGATTAGGACATTATTGGGAAATATCTTCCAGTTTTACCATTTTTTGTGAAGAAAAGTATAACTTTTCTGTCAAAATGTATTGCTGGGGATAACGACTAGTGGTTTTAGTTTTTGTGTCTAAAAAAATGTTCTCATACCTTGAAGTTTTAGTCAGGAGGAAAGAATACTATTTATAGGCTCTGATACCCATTTGTCAGACACTTTTTTTCCAGTGGAGACGTGTACCTTGGTTTCCAGTTCCTTAGCTGTTCCCAACCCAATCCACAAGAATAAAAAGTTGTACATGAGGCTTCTGTCTTGACTCTAACCCCCCCCCCCCCCCCTTTAACTTGGCTGCCAGAGAGTGACTCTGCTATGGCCACGTCGGGTTTCTGAGACCACTGATCTACTTATTTATTTATTGAAATTTGATAACCACCAGATAGGTAGGCAGGTTAGTTTGACCCTTTACAGCCACAACATTAAGATTCCAAGGGAAAAGAAAACATAAAGTCCATTACAGCATATGTTTAAGATAAGTAAGAGTCAAGTATACATTAAATAATGAAAAGCAGTAAGATTTACAGTTGGTCCTTCTGGTGCTGCTCCTTCGAAAGTTTGCGAAGTGCCAAGTGACAGGCCCTTCCTATCTGGTTGTTTGGCTGCCCTTTTTGAGCAGGGATGAAACACTGTTGTCAGCATCAGAGTAGGTGAGTGAACCTTGTTCCTTTGCAGCACCTGCAGTGTTCCCAGAGTTGTTTCCTTCTGCAGTTCATACAGAGTTGCATGTATTGTTAACATATGGTATGATTGTAAATTCTTTGAGACACATTGCTCCTACTACTGTTGGAACTGCCTGGGTATCTTTCTTCCACATTGCCCTCATTTCTGCCTGTAAATCCTGGTGTTTTATGACTTTGTCTGTCTGTACGTAAGACACTAGTCACGGGGTGTAGCAGTTTCAGTGATTAGTGCTACTTTTGTCTTCTTTTCATGGACTGCAGTGTCTGGTTTTCTCACATCTATTTTTTTTTAACTGTTGTTAATGGGTAGACTTATGTGATATAAACTTCATCATTTTCTGTAATGCTTTGTGGCTCATGTTTCCAATGTTTCTCAGCTACTTTGATATTATAATGTTTGCACAGTCCCCAAAGCAACAGTCTTGCCACATTATTATGCTTTTCAGAATACAGACCCACTGCTATTAGTGTATCACACTCAGCAACAAGATGTGCAACTATTTCCAATTCTGTTTTTACAAAACCTGCATTTGTATGTTTCTCCCATATGTTCAATAGACTTTGTAAACCATCATGTACATAGTTCACTGGGTCACCAGTATTAAGACTTAGATTGTGTTTATCAAGTTCCTACTCCATAGAATGTGGAATATGATGTTTATGAAATTTTGTTTTCAGATTCCATACCTGAAGAATTGACTTTTTCTGGAATTATTGTCAATGTAAAGGAATTATTTCAGTGGAAACAAAAAAAAATACCAGTGTCCCTACAAAGATATTAGGGTTTGTTATAGGTAGATTTTCCTCAACCTGCAGCTGTTCCCATTATTTTGCCAGCTTTAAAGGATGCTTTCCTTGCAGCCAGCAGCTTGCCTGACAGACATCCTCCTGCAACCCCCAGACAATCAGATAAATTATATAAGATTCCCCAAACCTCAAAAATGTAATTTTTCTAACTCTAAATCAGAACCTGCAGTAACTTCTCTGACAAATATCTTATGTCAGCTGGCCCTATTCGTTTTGACAAAGTTGGGAAAGCCTTTGATAGGTTTGAGAAGAAAGTTTATACTGTACTTCTACCTTCAACATAGTGAATTATCAAGTTCACATATCTTACGTTTCTGCCTTTGCCACTGTGAGAAAGTTAATTGCTGACCTTTTTTTGTCAAACATTGACATCTCAGAATTATTTTCTGTTTCTCCAGTAAGCAAGCAGTATCTAAAATGTTGTCATGACATTGCTGAGCTGTTTCTAGAGCAGCTGCCACAGGATCAGTAATGAGAAGATTTGTCTGGCTACATTCTCAGAGTTTACCAGAGGATGTAAAAGCCACATTACTTTGATACTTGGGTTCTGAGGATCATTCAGAAAGGGTGCAGCTTACAGTGGCATTTCTTTCCTCCTTTTCAATTGATTTTTCTGCATCCATCCAATCAAACCTCCAAGTTCCACCTATCCTAGATGAAATGATATCTCTCAGGGTTATAGGATCTGATCCAATATTGTTAATCCTCGTTCATTCCTAATGCATGGGTATCAGTTCCGATCTCGGAACCGAGCCGGCCATTTTCCAAGCTCGCGTCAGCTTCAAACTCTCGAGCTAAACTCTTACCCACAATCCCCCTCTCCCTGTTACCTCAGATTTCATTTGCCGCTTTGCCATTCGGTCATGTCAAGCTACTTCTCTTGAGCTAAGTATAGTCAATTGTTGTTTAATAGCTTTACAGATTACTATTCTGTCAGAAAAGTTCATATTTTATTGTCTCTTACCCTATCGCATCTAGCGTTCATATTTTCTTCAGGTTTTTTCTGATTTTTCTTTACTATTTTTACCGCGAGGTATTCTCTCTTTACCGTCGTTAATCTTTTTTCTGTTTTTCTCTCATACCTTCGGGTACTCTCTTGTACCATTGTTAGTATTTTTCTATTAATTAATTTGCTGTCATGGCAGATAAAAAAGGTAGTCTGGGGTTTAAGCGGTGTTCTGATTGTGGACACAAGCTGCCTACTCCTGATGCACACTCTTTGTGTGTTTATTGTTTGGGAGCTACCCATTTGTCTGTTGACCCACTCTGTGCAATTTGTGAGAACTTTTCTAATAGAACCTTGTTGGTTCATAGGTTCATAGGTTCATACTAGGCTATCTGCCCTGAGGCAATTATAAGCCTAGCCCGATTCTGTATGGCTTACGCCACCCCTTGATTTGAGTATACTGTGCCCTTTTTAAGGTTTAGTTTACTGTGCCTCTGTCTAATAGTGACACGGGAGTAATCCCTGGGACAAACCTACGATCCCCCATCCACCTATCGAGATTCTTCTTGAAGAGATTCAGTGAGGTACTCTGCCTCACATGAACTGGAATTCTATTCCAGAGCGAAGGGAGCCTCTCGGTTATGAACCTGTCCCTCCAGCAAGTTCCATTTATTTCTGTGCTGAGGTTCAAGTCCCTCGAGCGTGTGGCTCTAAAGGATTTAGATTTACTGAGGTGGAGCATGTCCATTAATTCTGGATTTGACATAGCTTTGTATGTCAGGCATAGATCGCCTCGAAGTAGGCGGTATGCAACTGAGTAGAGCTGGAGTTTTTTTAACCGAGCAGCATATGGCATCTGTTTGAGACCCTTGATCCTCTTGGTGAGATACTTTTGGGGTCTTTCTAATTGCTGCAGGTGTCAGGTAAGGTACATCCCAAAAGGGGCATTGTATTCTATGATGGGCCTGATGAGGGATGAGTAAAGGGGCACGATTACCTCTCTTGATCTAGATGTGAAACCCTTCGTGATGAGGTGGGCTATGTAGAAGGTCTTTCTAACCACTTTGGCAATGTGGTTTTCAAAGGAGAGATTGCTATCAACTTGGGTCCCCAGGTCCCTAATAACTTTCTCTGTACTCAATGGGTTTCCGCCTATGTGGTAATTTGTGGGCACATTGTTTTTGGCAAAGGGTATGACTATACATTTTTTGGCATTTAGCTTTAAACCATGGTGCTGGCACCAGTTATCTGTCTCTGTGAGACCTTTTTGAAGGATGCTTGTGTCAGCTGGAGAGTTGATTATGGCGCCGAGTTTGCAGTCATCTGTGAACTTGGTGAGCCATAGTCCTCCCACGTTTGCCTGTACCTCGGAAAAGTATATACCGAACAAGAGTGGTCCCAGGACAGAACCCTGTGGGACGCCACTTGTGACTGGTTTCGAGTCTGACATGGCTCCAGCAACTCTCACTCTGTGGGTTCTGTCTTTGAGCCAGTTTGCGACCCATCTTGTGACATAGGGGTTTATATTTAAGCTGGATAGCTTATCTATGATACCCGAGTGGGGTATTGTGTCAAATGCCTTTGCAAGGTCCAGATAGGCTGTGTGGACTACCTTCCCTTCATCTATGGCTTTGGTGACTGTTTCGAAGAAGTCAGCCAGGTTCAAAAGGCAGGATCTGCCCTTGACAAAGCCGAACTGGGTAGGATCTAGTGTCTGTAGGTCCCCAATGTCTTTGTTTATGAGCTCCATGATGATCCTCTCCATAGCCTTGCAGACTAAGCTAGTCAGGCTTATGGGGAGATAGTTTCCAGGGTCCGTAGAGGCTCCACCTTTGTGGAGTGGGACCACTGTTGCTGTATGCCATTCTGTGGGCACATATCCTGTAGTGAGGCTGAGATTGCATAGCTGTTTTATTTGAGGGATTAGTTCCTCTTGGAGTTCATGTAGGACGCAACCTGGGACGCCATCTGGTCCCATGGAAGCAGTGTTTTTTGCTTTGGAGAGGGCAGCCTTCACCTGAGCATCAGAGATGTTTGGGAGGCAGCCCTCTGCTGGGATAGATAATTGCTCTTTTGGGGGGGAGGGGGTGGAGAAGTTTGCACTGAACCTGTCTGCCAGGATATTGGCGATGTCTGTGGGTTCAGTGTATTTTTGTCGTTAGAATCAACTCAGAACAAGTCTGGGAGTTGCATCCCAGGTTTCTAACATAACTGAAAAAAGCCTTATGATTGTCTTTGGTGTCCTGTGCAATTTTTCTCTCGAAGCTGGCCTTGGAGGATTTTATGAGGGATCGTAATTTTTTGCTAGTACTGATCAGAGATGTCTTCCCTATTAGGGATTTTGCTCTATCATGTAGTAGCTTCCTTCTTCTGTTGTACAGTTTATTTATGGCAGGGGTCCACCAGTCTGGACGCCTGCCTTTGGATGATTGGGTCTTGGTTTTGTTTGGGATAGCATGATCCATGCATTCCTGGAGATGTCCGTAGAATGCGTTTATATAGGATTCTGAAGTTTGGGCTGTAGTTTCCACTGGCCCTGGGGCCTTGAAGGATTCCACTTCAGTTTTGAGAAGTGAGAAGTTCGCTTTTGAGAAGTTTTTCACTGTGGTTTTCTGGGCTGGGGGTGGGGTCGGGATGTGGACATCCAGTGAAATTAATTTATGGTCTGATCTTACCAATGAGGGATATACTTCTGGTGTGGAGCATAGAGTCCCCATGTTGGCAATGATCAGGTCTAGTATGTTGTCCCCTCTTGTGGGAGTGGTGACTAGTTGTTCCATAGCATTTGAGTTTATAATTTCCAGGAACCTTTGGGCTAAAGTGCTGGGGCTTGAGTAGTGCTCCCAGTCGATGTTTGGGTAGTTGAAGTCACCCAATATAATGGTGTTTGGAGGGATCTTCATGTTCTCCAATGTTTTCAGGAAAGCCGAGTGGGATTCCTGACTTTGAGCGGGTGGTCTGTAGGATGCTATAAACTGAAAAGCAGTCTTGCCCCACTGTTAGTTGCACATGGATGGTCTCCGATACTTCGTGCAATGCCACTAACCTGGAGGTTGGATATCCTTGATAAATATGGAAACTCCCCCTCCTTTTGTGGTTTGGTCCGGGTTTTGGGGCCGAAAAGCATGATATGAGGTATAGCCTGGTAGTGCTGGGGTGCTCTCTGGAGCCTTGAACCAGGTTTCTGTCACTGCACAGATATCGATGTTCTCCATACTGAGGAGAGCTTGATGCGTGCATCTTGAGGTTAAGACTTCTGGCGTTTAGCAGCATTACCCTTAGTTTCTTGTTCCTTGTGCTGTCTATGGGGGTGGGTTTGACTTTTGAGCCTTGCCTAAAAAAGGCACTATGGGGGTGGCAAGAGCCTTTGCCAATATCCGAAAGCCCAGTGGTGACAGGTGCAAGCCGTCCCTAGCGAAGCAACGTGGCTTGTCGAGCATGTCATCCCAGGCTGACAGACACTGGATCCCCTTTGAATGACACCAAAATTTTAGCCAATTGTTAAAATCGATCATTTTGTCTTTGTACTGTGGCATCATTCTAGGTGAGGGTTGGAAAGGAAAAACAAGCTGATACTGAAGGGACTTCTAAAATCTCCCTTTTCAGAGGCTATTTATGGGTCTCAACTCCTCCTAGAGTCCACAAGAAAACCTTGGATGTTCCTACTAAGGCTAAATCTTTGCCTTCGTCCCCAGCTGGGGACTCCCGCCAACCAAAACCTAAAAAGGCTAAAGTTTCGGCTCCGGAGCTCTCTGTCAGCCCCAGTGCTTTCGGTGCCTAGACCTTCGGCACCGAGGCCTTTGGCTCCATTAGTGATTTCGGCTCCGTCTTCTCCTGCAGCCTTATATATATATCGGCCCCGAGGGGCTCCTCAGTTCAGACCATTACCACTGTATCGGCACTGACCGTTCAGTCGACTCCAAGATCTTCCTCGGAACCGATGCCTTTATTGTTGACTCCAGTTTTGTCGGTTACAGCTTCGGCACTGACAACCACTTCAGCACCGATCCATGTGTCGGTGCAGACAATGACCTCGGCACCGATGACTTCTTCAGTGCAGACAACAGTAGCCCAGTCTCTGTCGGAACCATTGTCCTCGGTGCGGTCAGATGAGATGGGCACCGAGTCTGCCTCTTCTGTGGACAGGCCTGTTTCTCCCTCAGTCTCCATGAGGTCCACTAGAAGCCTTTCCGAACATGATGTGTTGCGTCTTGTGGACCAGGTACACTTGGCCAGAGGTATCCCACCCCTCAGGAATTATCCTTCCTTGGGAGGTGATCACCCATCTCCAAAGACCCCTTCTTATTCTCCTCCTTCATTGCCTTTGAAGTCTATGGATATAGCACAGTCTTCCCCTTCTGCGGTTCCCTTTATGGATCTCACTAAGGATCCGCAGTTGCATTCGTGGCAGGAAAGTTTTGCTATGACCCAGAATGTCAGCTGTGACACGCATAGCTTGCTGCTCCACAGCGATCCAGGGACTCCTGGTCAGCAGGCTGAGCCCCTTAGGGGAGGGGTGACCCCTGTCCTAGACATACACTCCTCTTCGGTTGAACCAGCCTTCCAACTGATGGAGAAGAATTTCGCTGCTGCTGGCGATATCGGACTGTCTATACCTCCGCCCTCCTGTGGTACACTGGTTTCACAAGTCGCATCTAGCGGACACCGGGTGCATGGGCCGCAGGACATATTCCCTCAGGAATCCCCTTTTCCACTGTCTTCTCCAGTTTCTCCCGCTGAGGAGGTCCACCGGAAAAGTTCTTGTAAGAGGGAAGCACATGGACTCTACGGAGGAGTCATTCATCAAAGACACAGATTTCGATGAGGGGGAAGGATCCCCTCTGTCACCCTCTGAGGTATCCTTTGGTGATATCCTCGAAATCCTGAAACAGAGAGGTGACTGGCAGTCCTCTAATCCGACCTCTGAGGAATCTGTGTTCCTGCAGGCTTTTTGCGCCTGGCCCCCTACCTCCTGGGTTACTCCACCTGCCGATGAACTTGTCTGGCTCATCGTGCAGTGTGCTTGGAAGGCTCCTGAGACCGTCAAAGCTATTCCCCGGAGGCCAGATAAGATCTTGTCCCCTCCTGCTTTGGATCCCCATTGGTCCAATGGTCTTCCTGTGGATGCTTTGGTGGTGGCGGACGCAACAAAAAAGTATCTGGCAAAAGAAGAAAATCAATCTGTCCACCCGCCTAACAAAGAGTTCCGGGCCCTGGACAGGATAGGAAAGCGCACCTTTGCTTCAGCGACCTTTGCTATCAGGTCCCTGAATTATATGGCACATTTTACCAGGCTTCAGATGGAACTGGTTTCTGAGCTCTCTGAAACCTTGGCTGGTGCCGTGTCTGATGAGGTCTGTGACAAAGTGGCCTCTCAGCTGGCCACCACTGAATCTATATCTAACTCCTCTATGCGACTAATGTCTCAAGCATCAGAACGAGCAGCCAGAGCAGTGGGTTCAGCTGTGGTCTTGCAAAGACACGCCTGGATGCGCTTGTGCAGCTTTGCGGAACCCTTTAAGTCTTCTTTTCTTAATGCCCCATTGAGGCCTCCTCGTTGTTTGGGCCCAAAGTTAAAAGCACACTGGCCGGATGTGAACAGGACGGTAAGACCCTTTCTGCCGTAGGTGTCCATTATTCTTCCCGTCAACGTGCTTTCTCCCGAAACCAAAAGAGTGGGAAGATATGGTTCAAGAAATCTCAGGGTCCTTTCCGTGACACACAGGCCGAGTTCTCCCCCAGAGGTAGAGGGGGAAACTCACAGGGAAGATGCTCCTTTCGGGGCAGAGGGGGTCCGCTTAACCAGGGTTCCAGGGATTCTTTCCCTCGTCAATCCTACCAGCGATCCTGAAGAGCGGCCCAACTCCCTTCCTCTGGAGGTGGTTGGGGGACGTTTCTCCTTGTACCCTTCTGCCTGGCGAACCATCACCACCGATTCCAGGGTACAAAGGATTATAACCAGAGGTTATCATATCCCCTTTGATCTTTGTCCCGTCCCTTCAAAAAATCTTCCCGACGTTCCACCCAGTCAGATGGGAAGAAGCAGCACTAGAGATAGAAAAGCTGCTAAGAGAGAGAGTCATCCAAATAGTCCCTCCAGACCAGATAGGATCCGGATTCTACTCAAGACTACTTTTGGTGCCAAAGAAAACCAGGGACTGGAGACCAACTTTGGATCTCAGTGTATTGAACAAGTTTGTGAGAGTACAAAAATTCCAGATGGTCACAATAGTCTATCCTCCCACTTTTGGAAAAAGATGATTGGATGTGCTCTATAGATCTTCAAAATGCGTATTACCACATAAAGGTGGACAGGCCATCAAGAAGAATTCTGCACTTCTGTGCGGGAGCCAGTCACTACCAGTTCAGAGTACTGCCCTTCGGACTCTGTACAGCCCCCAGAGTGTTTACAAAGTGCATGGCAGTTGTCACCGCTCACTTGCAACTTCAAGGATTCCAGGTGTTTCCATACCTAGACGACTGGCTCATTTCCGCCCCCACCAGACATCTACTGGAAAAAGCCCTGGCACAATCTGTCCTCGCTGCTCAAAGGCTAGGCATAACCATAAACTGGCAGAAATCCAATCTCACCCCATCTCAGTCGACAGAATTCATAGGGGTTATCTTGGACACAAAAAACTGCAGAGCTGCTATTCCAGAGCACAGAATTCTAAGAATAAAGCAACAACTAATTCCAACCCTTTCAAAGGAAAAATCCACGGCTCACTCGTTTCTACAGCTGTTGGGTTCCATGGCAGCCTCCATCACCATTGTTCCCTGGCCAGGTTTCACATGAGGCTTCTACAATGGCTACGGCTCACCCAATGGTATCCTTTTCAGCATCCTCTTTCAGCCATGATTCGAGTAACCCACAGATGCAAACAGGATTTAAATTGGTGGATGACACACAATCTCTCACAATGGTCTCGCCCCTTCTCCCCCCCCCCCCAGCAACCCAAGGCCGCAGTGACCACGGACGCCTCCCTGATGGGGTGGGGGGGGCTATGTCAGGGACAGACAGTCCAAGGCACTTGGTCTGAACTGGAGGCCCATCTGCATATAAATGTTCTAGAGCTGAGGGCAGTTCTTCTGGTGTTGCAAGCATTCCATCCCCTGCTGCCATCTGGGACAGTTGCAGTTCAATGAGACAACATGGCGGTGGTCTGGTACATAAACAAGCAAGGTGGAACCAAATCTTACCCCCTTTGTCGAGAAGCCATGAGGATATGGCAATGGGCGATGGCTACCAACCATTTTCTTCTAGCAACGCACATTCCCGGGAGTTCCAACGTGATAGCAGACAGACTCAGCAGGTGCATTCTTCAACCTCACGAGTGGTCCCTGAATCCCTTGATAGCGGCAGAGATCTTCCACCGCTGGGGCCGTCCTTGCTGTGACCTCTTTGCATCCCCGACCAACTACAAATGCAGCAGCTACTTCGTCCTGATTCCCCCTCCGGGATAGTCACCCATGGACGCTCTAGTCCATGATTGGCCCTCGGGTCGTCTTTACGCATTTCCACCCTTTCCCCTTATTCCCCAGTTTCTGAAGAAAGCCCGTCGGTTGAAGAGCAAGGTGATCCTCATAGCACCATATTGGCCTCGACAGATTTGGTTCCCCTTCCTTTGGCATCACCTACTAGATCGACCATGGATTCTCCATCCAACCCCGGAGTTGATCTCACACCAACAGAACCTGATTCATCCCAACTTGAACAGCCTGAAGCTCATGGCTTGGCTACTCCAGTTCCCTTGATTGCCAGGCAGAATGATCTTTCTTTACCAGTACGTGATATTCTCATTGCTTCTCATAAGTCTTCCACTAGAATTACTTATCTGAGCAAGTGGAAAAGATTTATCTGTTGGCTGAAAGATAAACAAGTAGACCCCTTTTCAGCACCAGTGTCGATAATACTGGACTATCTGGCCAACATGTTTCAATCGGGTCTATCAGCCTCTACCATTAGAGTTCATTTGGCTACAATTTCTAATTTCATGAGGGTGTCCAAGATTCCTCTCATGTCTCATAAATTGTGCAAGACCTTCAAAAAGGTGTGAATCATCTGAAGCCACCTTTTAGAGAACCTATTCAGCCATGGGATTTATCATTAGTTCTACAAGCTCTGACAATGTCACCTTTCGAACCAGCCTCTTCTTGCGACCTCAAGTATTTGTCATGGAAAACCTTGTTTTTGGTTGCTATTACTTCTGCAAGACTTATTTCTGAACTTCAAGCCTTATGTATCAAGAGTCCATACTTGATTTTTCAAAGAAATAGAGTGTCTCTGAGAACTAATCCGTCATTTCTGCCTAAAGTGATCCCTGAAATCTCCATTAATCAAGCCATTAAATTGCCAGTTTTCTTTCCCAATCATTCAAACAGAGGAGAGTATTGTCTACATACCCTAGATATACACAGGCAAATCATTAAACCCTTTCGTAAATCTGACCAGTTATTTTTTGCCTTTTCTGGACCCAGATTAGGATCTGCTGTTGCTAAGGTCACATTAGCTAGATGGTTGAAGGACTGTGTGACCTTCATTTATACACAACGTAATATCTCATTGCCTACTACCATGAAAGCTCATTCAACAAGTTTGGTGGCAACTTCTGCTGCCTTCCATGCCAGTCTCTCCTTACATGACATATGTGCAGCTGCAACTTGGGCTATGCTTCATACCTTCATCAGTCATTACAAATTGGATTTGGCCTCCAGGGGAAGAGCATCTTTTGGTTCTATGGTGCTCAGGAATGTCCTTCCATGAGAGCCTCCCAGGAATAGAGGTAGCTGGGGACTCTGTCCCATGCATAAGAAATGAACGAGGATTAACAATATCAGATAAAGAAGTTATGTCTTATCATAACGTTCCATCTGTATTGTTGATCCTAGTTCAGTCATTACGACCCTCCCTCCTTCCTCCTCCTGTGGTTTCTAGTGGATCTCACCATCCAGTTGTCTTAGGTTATTTGACCAGAGGTAACCTCTACCTTCTTTGACTTGCAAAATCAATCTGAGGTAACAGGGAGAGAGGGATTGTGGGTAAGAGTTTAGTTCGAAAGTTTGAAGCTGACACAAGCTTGGAAAATGGCCGGTTCGGTTCCGAGCTCGGAACCGATACCCAGGCGTAATGACTGAACGAGGATCAACAATACAGATGGAAAGTTATGATAAGACATAAGTTCTTTTTCCTCCAGATCAAATATCATAAGGGTTTTATTCAAAAATCTTTTGTGTGCCAAAGAAAGAAAGAGGAAATCTGGAGACCAGTCCGAGGCCTTTCTTTTGTAAAGCTTCAAAACAAAGTCACAAAATTGAAAATACTGTCTGTGCAGTACCTGTTGCCACTCACTCCACACCTCAGTTTTCTAGTAATTCTGGATTCAAAAGATGTTTACCATTCTATTCCAGTTCTCAAAGATTTCAGTTTTTTTAATAGTTTTCTGTGTTTGGTTTACATTTTCAGTTCTCTGCTTTATGTTTTGCGTTGTCAGCAGCTCTCAAGAGTGTTTAAAAGTCCATTGCTGGTTGTAAGACATTCACATTTTCCTTATTTTTGCAGATTATTTTACAAGCTTTCAAAAAAAATATCTGGGTTGGGTAAAACATTTTTTTCAGTCTGGGATTTCAGGGGGACACAATGACAAATCTTCTCTCATCCTGTCTTAAATTGTAGTGTTACTGTGATGTATCTGGAATAGATCCCTCTTTATGGTTTTTCTTCCTCAAAAACAAAGTGGACTTTTACAAAGTATTTTCTTATTTTTTTTCTAGTCAGATTTGTCATCTGCCAGGGAATATCTCATGATTCTAAGTTTCATTGTCTATACAATTACCATGATTCCTTTGGCCTGACTGTCTTGAGGAAAATTCAGTGGTTCATCAAATTATTTTAGACCCAACACCAGCACCTCTGTCATTTCAGATCCCAGTTCTGGGATTTGTAGAAAGACAGTTAACTCTAGTGGGTGAATCAGTTGTCTATTAACCCAGATCTTCCTTTTCCATTTCCAGCCCCTACTCAGTGTGTAAGCATATATGACTTTGACATGCATGTTAATAATTGTGTCATGAACACTCACCTGAAACTAGGGCTCCTTTACCAAAACAAGAAATTCCTTGCCTCTGAAGCCAAGATTACTATCTCTCTCTTACTTACCTTCTATCCAGTGTAATGTACACCTCTCAAATTCTCACAAATCTTTCTTAACTCATCACTCCTGACCAAACTCGAATCTACCTACAACAAGTTAGCTAGATTTGCTGCTCAGCAAACCTACAAATCCCATCAGTGTCTCTCTTTAAAACATCTAAACTGGCTTGAATTACCCCACCAGCTTCTCTGTCAACTCCAGATCATTCACTCTATCCTATACCAGCCATCCTACTGTCCAACACTATCTCCTCTCATTTCCTGTTATTCTCCCACCAGACCTCTCTGAAGCTCTAACCAAGACCTTGCTACAAATCTACAAACCCAAGTCTATATTTGGACATAACATGTACAGCTGTCACCCCACTAATGCTTGGAATAGTCTCCCACAAGATATCAAGACCCTCACACATCCTAAACAATTTAAGGTAGCCACCAAAGAGTAGTTTAAAAGTCACTGGTCCTGCCACTGCACTCTCCCTCCTTAAACATCCCCTACTTCCCATACTACAATCTACCTCTTGCCCTCTACTCATTCTTCTCCCTAGCTCTCTAGCCTTCTTTGACTACTCTTTCTACTGCCTTCCAAAACCTGTTAAGCTAACGTCTCAGAGAAATATTAAGTAGTAGTTGTCTTGCCTTGATGCAACTAACATTATGACTATGCTGGGTTTTGTAACCTCTTATTCCAAAAATGATATTCATCTTAATGACACACGCTCCAGGGACCTAAACCTTGTCATCACAATGAACAAAACATGCTGGAGGGATAGGTTCCTGACCCAGAGATTCCCCATACTCTGGAATAGACTGCCCATACATGTCGAGCAGAGCACCTCCTTGGCCCTCTTCAAAAGGAACCTTGATGACTGGATGGGAGATTTCCAGGGATCACGTCAGTCGCCTTGCTAAAGGGTCCAGGGAAGTAAATATTGTGGGAAGAAATAGCCAGGGAATTGTTATGGCTAGGCTTGTATAGGCCCTAGGGCCGATAGCCTAGTACCAACCTATGAACATATTATTGCTTTTTATTTAAATATCTTGTAAGAGCTTTGGTATATTCCTGATTATTGACAGTGTTAAACATTGTTTTGCTACTTA
Organism: Protopterus annectens; assembly: GCF_019279795.1. Taxonomy (NCBI): domain Eukaryota; kingdom Metazoa; phylum Chordata; order Ceratodontiformes; family Protopteridae; genus Protopterus; species Protopterus annectens. The sequence continues at coordinate 521,977 of NC_056726.1, read as the reverse complement.
ATGCCTTGTAATAATTATGTAATACTGCTGTCTAATGCTATTGCATAATGATAATTGTATAATGTGATGGAGCTTTTCTCCCTGGGCCTTCTCTGAAAAAGGGCTCTTCAGCTCAGTCGGACAAACTCTGTCAGCAATTATAAAATAAATAAATAAAATATGCCTCGAGCTTAGCTTGGAGAGCTATCCTCAGTGGGATGAAAAGTCTGGGTCTGTGGAGCAAACAGACAAACTAAAACATATAAATTTCCAAAGAAATGATGGCACTAATAAATACTCTCAAGTCTCTAAGCCATCTTTGGATTCCAGGCCTTCTGCTAGTAATAACCAACAGCATTGCTGTGGCGTGGTACATAACCAAACTGGGAACCAGATCCTGTCCTCTTGACAAACTAGCTGCAGTGGCCTGAGAGCTAGCAGCTTAGCACAGCCTTACCCTCCAGGCTACTGACATTTCATCAGAGCAGAACATTGTAGTAGATAAGCTGAACAAGACCAGGATAGACCCCCCCCCCCAATGAATGGAAGTTGCATCCAGGGATCTTCCAGGAATTGATCCAACTGTGGGGATACCTCAGGTACATATGTTTGCCTCCATTCACAACAGACAGTTAGGTTCTGCTGCAGGACGCATTGTACAAAAGCCTGGAAGGCAGGTACAGTTTCATTCTCATGGACAAGAATGTCCCTGCATGCCTTTCATTTGATACCAGGTTCCTTCTAAAGATTCAGAAGGACTCTTCAAAGATGATACTGTAAACTTCCTTTTGGTATAGGCAACAGTGGATATTCATCATAATCAACATTGTAGTACTAATTCTCAAGACTTTCTGCCATGCAGACGCCTCTGGCCGGCATAAATACCAAAACCCATGGCCAGCCCAAATACCAGAGTCTTTCACCATCCCCTAGGTGACAGATTTCCTCACCCAAACAACATCAGGATGTCAGTGGAATAAAAGGAACATCAGTCTGCTCCATATTCATTTCTTTCTTGACATTTAGTCTAATGCACAAGACTCCATTCCTTAACATTTTCAGTCCTTCTGCCAGCTTGAACTACCAGAGCATCACAGATAAGAACCCCATTTGGGGCATTCCTTATTTTGTTAGCTGTTTGCGATTTATCTTTGTTTAAGAAGGCTAATAATTGCCCCTCGTGTGGAAAACAAATCCCTCTCAAAAACTATCATTTGTATTGTCCCATTTACTTAGGGCCTTAGGACAATTTTCCTGTCTGCCCTGTGCCAGGTTTAATTCTAAGATGATCAGGCATAGGGCCTGAATCCCTTTAACAAAACTTAGTAAGGGCTGCATCTCCTCACTCCATGGTTTCCGATGATTCCAAGGTTGTCGTCCTTAAAAAAGCACAAAGACATTGCAGAGGCTGAAGACATTACTGTTTTTGACTCCCTTCCTAGACTTCGGATCAGTGGTGCAGATGAGGCACCTTTAAAGTTATGTCATCTGATGCCTTTTAGACTCAAGTCCTCTGATGTGGTGCTTCCCAAGTTCAACATGACTCAGGCCCGCTGTACACATTCTGACACCAGACTGATATCAGTTGCTTCCAAAGTCAGGCTTTGTCTTCCAATTCCAAAGTTGTGGTGACAAAGGAGTGAGTGTTTGTATTCCCTGAAACCCCATCCTTCCATACCCAGGAAGTAGACATGTTTGCCCCAGCCGATGCTGTCTTCCACCTAGGTCCCCCCACAGGACTTGGTCAGGCTGGGGAAGGACTTCATGGGCTTCATGAAGTCCAGGCAAAACCACCTGACAAAAGAAACCCGTTTTAGGAACATAAGGTAGGCACCTCCTGTGGGAAAAGAAAGAGGGACACTGGCCATCCATGGATATTCAAATTGCTCAGGGTCAGAGGATGAGGAAGATCAGGATTATGTAGAACACCTTCCCACACCTTCTTCCTCAGATGACAACTTATCCTCAGCTTCACACACTGAGGATTTATCCTTTGGAGATGCCCTTCATGTAATGAATAAAGCCTTTAATTGGGAGTCTAGGGAATTCCCTAAAGCTCAGGCCCATTACAGGGAGATTTTTAACCTACCTACTGTTAGGCCTTTGGCGATCCCTTCTATTCCATGTTGTCTTGAATGATGTCTTTTCAGAGATATCCGTGCAGCCTTACTTCCTCCCTCCCGCCCTAGGACCGCTTCTGTAGAGTACTTGAATCCCACAAGCATGTCTGTAAACACCCAGTGGTAGATCCGGCAGTTGTGCTTACTGAATCCAGCAAGAGAACCAGTGAACAAGCAGACAAGAATCCTTTGTGAAATGACAGGGAGAGCAGATTGCTTGACTGATTTGACAAGAAAACTTATACTTCAGCCACTCTGGTCTTGAGAGCTCTGAACTGCCAATTCCATATGGTTAAATACCTTGAGTCAGTACAGGAACAGATTAAAACCAAGGCAGAGGGAACACAGGACAAGTGCCTCCAGAAAGATATCCAGAGCTGTTGTGTAGTGTTACTCTGCAGGTATCCAGACACTCACTTCAAATGGATAGACCTAGTTATGCCTTTATATCAGTATTTTTTATCTCCAATGTATGAGGCAGAGTGAAAGTACAATGCCAGCGAAAAAATCAGGCTTCATGTATTAGATGTGGCTATAATGCATTGGATGCATTTGCAAGAGTGGCTGCTACGTGGTCATTAACATCAACTGGTCCTCTATCCAATACCTTACAAACCCCCCTAAATATAAACCTTTACAACTTTCATCAGTTAATTGATACAATAACCAGACTGTCTAAGGACCATTCCTCCGGAAGCACCCTAGACTGGATTCTGGTATCACACCCAGACCTTATCTCCAGTAGCGGTACACTCCCTGACTCCTTCAGTGACCACTTTCCTACTTTCGCCCACCGTCACTCTCCATCCCTACTACTACCACATACCACCATCCCTGTGCGCTCCTTAAAAAACTTTAACCCCAACACCTTCTCAGACATACTTAAAACATTTCACTGGAATCCCCTAAATGCACTTCCCTTAGATGAAGCTGTCTCCTACTTTAACACATCATTCCTGAACCTTCTAGACACCCTGGCACCCCTAAAAACAAAAAGAATCAAAAGCAATACTATCCCATGGCTAACCAAAAATACCTTAGCTATCATGCGCCTCCGTGACAAAGCAATACAAGACCCCAGCCACCCTAAATGAATACAAAATACTCCGCAATAAAGTTAAGAAATTTATCACTTCTGACCGCAAATCCTACTATATTACCCTCCAAAACAATCACAAGACCAACCCCAAAAAATTCTGGGACAGCATCTCCTCCCTCTTCAACCCAGGCAAAAAAGAAAACCCACACCCTGATCACAATATTTCTGATACTGTCCTAGCCTCCCAATTTAACAGCTTCTTCATTGACTCCATATCTAAATTAACATCATCATTCACAAACAACTCCTCTCACCAACCAGAAATTCCCACCACACTTTCCTCCTCAGATTCCTCCTCCTCCCACACCCCTCTCTTCTCTCTCAAACCCATACCTCTATCTACCATAAAAAAACTCCTTCTCAAATTAAAACCTTGCTCGAATGCCCCTGATAACATCCCTTCCTTCTTCCTAAAAACAGCTGCTGATGCCATCGCGTTCCCTATTTGTATACTTATAAACAGGTCAATCCAAGAAGGTTATGTACCCCAAATTTGGAAAAAAGCCTACATTATTCCCCTCCACAAAGGAGGTAACAATAATAACATCTCTAACTTTAGGCCCATAGCCATCTTATCTCCCATCTCCAAACTCCTGGAAAAATGCATTCACATACAACTACTACCATACCTCATCAATAGTCACCTACTAACCCCAACACAACATGGTTTCAGACCCAGTCATAGCACCACTACTGCACTACTCTCCTTCCTCGAAACTGTAAATAAAGCTAGAGATTCTAACCAAATTGTCTCCACCCTCCTCCTAGACCTATCTAAGGCATTTGATACCATCTCCCACTCCCTTCTCCTGACCAGACTCTCCAACCTACACCTTTCATCCTCCTGTATCAACTGGTTTACAAGTTACCTTGCCAGTAGGTAACAATCAGTTAAATGGAAGAAAACTACCTCCTCATTCCTCAACACAGTCACTGGAGTACCCCAAGGTTCCATATTAGGGCCCCTACTGTTCAACATCTTCATTAACGACTTCCACCACAATATCCCAAATGCTAAAATAGTCCAATATGCAGATGACTCTACAGTAATCTGTACTGCTAATTCCATTCCCTCCCTTTTAAAACTAACTCAAGATGCCTTCTCAACAACTGAAAAATGGATGCATGAAAACCACCTAGCTCTAAATCCATCAAAAACCAAACTCATGATATTCACCCCATCCAAAAACATAACTATCGACATAAACTCTTTCCTTATAACCAGTCACAACAACATATCCATAGAAGTCGTTTCCTCTGCTAAACTGTTTGGAGCTCTCATTGACAATCAGTTTAGTTTTGATTCCCACATACAAACAAACATTAAAAAAACACACCAAAAACTTGGTATGTTCTATCGCCATATTCGCTTCCTCTCTCCATCCACTAGACTCCTCCTCTCTACCACATATCTAATCCCTTCCCTCCTATATAGGGCCCCACTTCTAACCAACCTAAAATCCTCTACCAAAACTAAACTCTCCTCCTGTTACAACAAAATCGCTAAATTCACCACTGGCCACAGATCCTCCTCCCATCACTGTACTGCCCTACATAAACTAAACTGGCTAGAGCTCCCTAACTACCTTAGCTACACTCAACTAACTCATGCTCATAAGCTCATTTTCAAGCCCTCGCTCTGTCCTTCACTCACCTCAACCTTCACCATACACCAACCTAACAGACCCCTTAGAACCAACACTCAGAACCTAATTGAACTCCACAAACCTGCCCGCCCAGCAGGCAAACTCTTACTCTCATTTTCCCTTGCCCGTCTCTGGAATTCACTCCCACCTCATATCCGCAGCACCAGCAATCTTCCCATCTTCAAAACTCTCCTACACACACATTTATCATCTCTCTGGGAATGCTCATGTTCCCATCCTACATAACATCCCAGCTACTTCCTTATCACCCATACTTATCTTCTCACTGGGAATGCTCATGTACCATCCTACATAACATCCCCAGCTACCACCTTACCTCCCCAGTCTATAATCACATCCCTGTGGGAATACACACATCGTAAATAATCTCTTAAGTCTATATTCTTCTGCATTTACTTCTATTTCCTTCCTTTAACATTCCTAAAATAAATAAATAAATAAATAAATAAATTGACATGAATTGTCACTAAGCTTCACATTCCTGCTGTATTAACATTCTCACATGCTTATATGTACTCTTCTGTTCAATCTTACATACTATTACAATATTGTTTTGTATTTTACTTTATTTTATTGCATTATTATATTGTATTTCTTTTTACTTTATTTTATTTTTATTCTTTTCCTGACATTATGCTATTGTATTACTCTTATATATTGTTACTTGATATTGTACCTATGGAGCTTTTCTCCCCAGGACTCCATTGAAAATGGGTTCACTTGGCCCAATGGATCATCCTGGCAACCAAACTTCAAATAAAATAAATAATAAATAAATAAATGTAGATGTAAATGGCGAAGGACTTGTCCACGTTTAGGTTAGGTTAAAGTGTAACTCTAGATGCGCCATTGGATAAGAAGTTCCTCTTTAGCCCCCCTGCATATAAATATTTGAGAATATGGATGTTAAAAAAGGAGGTTTTCCTGGATCCGACACACAACTGATTTGTGCCAGAAATAGACTTTTTTGCTTCCCCAGAAAACAGGCAACTCAGCAAATCTCGTTCAAGGACCCTTCAGAGAGGGACATCTTTCTTTATGCCTTTCCACTGATACCACTTACCCCTTATCCCCAGGGTATTACAGAAGGAGGGATCAGAGAGGTCAACAGTGACTCTAATAGCCCATGACTTGCCTAAGCAACACTGGTTTTCCCTCCTAGCATTCAGCAAGGGGAGGCCACACTCTTACCATCCCTCATAAAATAACTAACCCAGAGCAAGGGGTCTGTCATTTATTCTAACCTGAAAACCTTCAGATTAACAGTCTGGGTGATTGGCTTCTTATTCCATCCAGGCAGTCCTTTTCCCCAGGATGTCTCAACTATCTTGAAAGAAGTTAGAAGACTGAATACCAGGAAGCCATATGTGGCTAAATGGGAAAGGTTCTCAGTCTGGTGCAAAGCTAATGGTATTGCACCCAGCCAAGCAGCTTTGCCACAGGTGCTGGAATACCTCTTATTTCTGTACAAATAAGGACTGTCCTACTCTAGCATTGAAGCCCCCCCACTTCTGCTATCTCTACATGCCTGCACATGTCCCTACTAATCTGTGCTCATCCCCCACATGAAACAGGTTTTGAAGGGTGGGGGTGTTGCATCTCAGGCCACCCAGAAGGCAACTAGTTCCCACCTGGGATTTGAACTGTGTGCTGGAAAAGTTTATTTTGCCTCCCTTCAAACTTGTGGCTTCAGCCCCTGTCAAACTTAAGCTCATGGAAAACAGCCCTGCTGTTAGTGCTAACATCAGCAATGTGCATCTCTGACTTTCAAGTCCCATTGTGCAAGGAGCAGTTTTTGATTTTCACAAAGACGTAGTTACCTTGAGAACCAGGCCTACATTCATACCCAAGGTGATATCGGAGATTTCTTTGAATCAGGTCTTCCATCTCCATGTGTTCTACCCAAACCCTTAAAATAAGGGAGAAAGAATCCCCCATTCTCTGGATGTGCACAGTTGACTAAGATTCCACATCCACGGAAAAAATATCAGGAAGGTCTGATCAGTTTTTAGTAATCTCTGCAGATGGAAAACAAGAAAAACTAGTAGGCAGCCAATCTCTAAATGGATTGCTAACTGCACCTGTCTGCTACTTGTAGCATGGTAAGCATCCTACATGCAAGGTCACTAGGGCAAAAGCCATGATCACTACTCTCCTAAAAGGAGCCCATACTCTGATCTTTTTAGAAACATCCACCTTGTCCTCTGTACACACATTCACCAAGCATTACAATCTTGGGGTCATATTGAGGGCTGTTGCAGGGTTTGTCTCTGCCATCCTGCACAGCCTGCATTCCCAGGACAAAGGTTCTTTCTAGTCTCCCTAATAAAGCCACTTTGGGACTGTACCCAGTACTTCATACTGCAACTTTGACTGCAGTGAATATAGATAACGTACCATATTTGTAGACATTTGAGTAGATCAGTGTTGCTGTACTCTTTCCCCCGACCTTAGGATTAGAGTGGGTCTTCTGTCTTCCATCATCAACTCCACTCCCATTCTTTACCAAAACTCTTGTCATCAGTAGGTCTAGTTGGGCAGGTCATATTTTGCCCAAAGACCATTGGAACCACAGGGACTCGGGCAAGAAAGACCTGAAGAAGGCACCAACTGATGTATCTCTTATACCACAGACAGCCTGACATTGGTTAAGCAATGACTTCTGTCAGCTGGGGGATGGTGAAACATTCTGGCATTCCGACCATCCACGGGCTTTTGCATAGCAGGAAGTCCTGAGACTTCGTACTGCAACATTGATTAACCTGGCACATCTACAGTTATGGTAAGTTATCTACAAAACTGTACTTTCTCCCTTCTCAAAATAGCCAAGAGCAGTCACCACAAGCTTCCTCACAGGATGGACTTACTCTCACAGGCCAGGGGTTGTGTGATAATACCCCAGCATTCAACTACATCAACTTGCTGCAAAGATATTAGAACTTTAATACCTTTTTTTTACCTGTTTTCTGAGCACAGGTATTAAGAGGCTAAGAAATGTGCTACTAGAAAATCATATTTGACTAAGTTAAAAAGATTTTCTAGTTATTGCCACAGCAAGAACCAGGATATTTTTTTACAGTACTTGTGTGAATTATTATCCTCTGGCCTTTCTTACTGTTTGATAAATGTTACTGGCTTTGGCTTAAGTGAAGGTTTAACTGGCAGTCCTCATGCATGGTGCCATTATTTCTTCCACTGGCAACAGTTTCTGTCCTGTCTTCTGTTAAATCTTTATTCCATCACTTTACATTCAAACTCAGCCCAGTCAGTGATTACTCTCTCTTTTTGTGCCAACACTCTGTTGATCTTTTAGCTGTTCACGTAGTTTAAGGGGAAGAACCTACTACAACTTGGACAAAGATAACATTGGACAATAAGGAAAAGAACAATTTATGACCCCTTTCCTACACCTCCCCATTCATCCTTACATCTCTCCCTTTATCTGGTCACATCTTCCATGCATCAGACATTACATCTTATTAAAATTGTTATCTGTTCTAACTCCTGTCACCCAACTGCTACTTTTTCCACCCGTGCTTTCCACTTAATTCTGTACCACTTGTCTGTCCCTTCTCTTGCTATCACCCTTTCATATTGAGTCATGTGAAAAACTATCTTTTCAAGTCCCTCCAGGGTAGGAGGCTTATCTTGCTTCCATTTTCTCATAATTGCCTTCTTCTCTCCTAACATTATCATTGCTACCAGTTGCCTATTTTCATATCTTACCTGTCCATCTGTCTTCAACAAGAAAGTATGGGTTTGTAAAATCTTAACCATAACAGTAGATGTCCTTCTCTTCACTATTGTAGTATTCTACATAGAAAGTATGTCTCGCCCAGGGCAGCCCGACACTTGGCCTTTATGAAAAGCCTAAAAAAAGATCTTGTATGCTCCGTACATAACATTTATGCTCCCCCCACAGAACGTAGGGCATAAAAGGGACGTACAGATGCAACTACCTAGAACTGAATTTCCCCAGAAGAGAACAGTCGCCATAGGACAAAAGAGTCCATGCACATCTAGAAGGAAAAAAATACAGAACAAACAAGCAGTTTGGAGGGAGTGAATACTGCAACAGTGAAGAGAAAGACATCTACTGTTATGGTAAGGTTGTACACAACTGTACTATGTCCTTCTGTATCACTGTTGTAGTATTCTACATAGAAGGGAGTATAATAAGGCTCAAGAAACAGAATGGGAGGTGGAGGGCTGAGAAGATCCCTCAACAAACCCACATAAAATGGTTTCAGCAAAACCTGCTCTTTCCCTAGAAACCGTATCCAACTAACAGTGCTTAGTAAAGATATGCACTGAAGAACAAGTAGATGGGGATAGGAGAGGCAAAATATGTTTAAGGGCTTGCAAGCTTTGCCTGTCTCTTGAAGTGACTTAAACATGTCAGAGGAAGCATTCCCAAAAAGATGTGTACTGTCCAAAGGAGCATCCAACAATTTGGCCTTAATGTCCTAAGGAAGACACTGGAGATTAATCCAAGAATAACGTCTCATGATGGACCCAAAAGCCGCAGCCCTAGAGGAGGCATCAGCAGCATCACAGCTACACTTAATAGTGTGGCGCGCCACTTGAGAAGCAGAACCTAAAAAAGAAAAGGCAGAGGATTTACCTTTAGAATCAAGCAGGTCAGAGATATAACCTGACAAGCCTGAGCAATCAAAGCCGGAGGATAGCTGATTATGTGGGACTGGTAATTAATAGCCCTAAAGGCCAAAGTAGAAGCAGTATAAACTTACTTGCCAATCCTCTCCATTGTCCTACTATCTTTATCAGAAGGCATAAGTTTGGAAGGTTTATCAGAAGAGACTGACACCACAGCAGGATCAGCAGAAGGACATTTAAATAAAAATTGAGAATCCTCAGGAACCTTATAGAACCTTTCTTAGGAGCAAGAGGCTGAGAAGTAGACCACCTGGAAGCAGTAATGAAAGTACCTAACAAGGCAACCATCACAGAAGGAACTGCCGATGGTTTAGGAGTAACCACCTGAAGCAACGCATTATATCTTCTCTGAATATCAGACACGTGAGAAGAATCCCACTTAAGGAATTCCATCTCCCTGGTAATTGTTTTGTCAAAGGACAATTCTTCAAAAGGAGACTTGGGGCTAACAGACTCCTCTTCATCAGAACCATTAGCCAAAGACAGAGGCATCTGTGAAGAATAGGACAAAGACCCCTCATCAGACACTGAAGCCTCATCCGAGGATTCTGGTTCCCTAACCCATTTAAAAGGGATAGAGGTCCAAGGAGGTATGAGTATCGAAATCCTTTGAGGAGACTTTAGGGCCATTAAGGCAGAAAACAAGCCCTGAGTAATCTCTTGCCATTCCCTTTGAGGATCCATAGGACAGACTGAAACATGCTTCAGTTTTTGTTTTTTCTTAGAAAGGACATCAACCTTAACAAATACTGGAGGTCCAACCCTTGGTGAGATTCGATAAGAGAATCCAGAACTTCCTCCCTGACCAATATCTGCAGAATCCCTCTACGACCCTTTGAGATAATCAACCGCAGTTTCCCCCTCAACATTTGGAGCAGACACCTGCAAAGCCTCAGAGGACATGCAAAAAGACGGATGCATGCTGGCCTCTGGCAGGGTCGCAGCAGAGGAATCTGAGATGCATGCTTAACAACCTACAAAGCTGTTATCTGCTTCTAGAGGGATGTCTGGTGTAGGTGCTAACTGTTTAAGCCATTCGTTTTCACGGTAATTGGCCAGGGAAGACTTTTGGCTTCTGAGTGTCTTAAGCACAAATGCCTTACAGATACTACAAGAGGTATGGTGGGAAGCAGCCAAACAAAAAATACACTGTTCATGACTATCCTTTTGCAAAATCTGCCTCCCACAGTGACATTTTGTCTTCTTGAATGACTTGAACTCTAGGTAATAAAATAAAATACAAGACCAAGAAAAGTTTAAAAAAAAAAAAAAAAAAAAAAAAAAAATGAGGTACTTACTTGGTGTTGCTAAATATACAAGTACAGAAACAAGGTGTACAGACCAACTGGCAAAAACAGCATTTGAACTGATGTCAAAGAATTTTTAGGTAGTTGCGTCCATGAGTACCTTTTATGCCCTACATTCTGTACGAAGAGCATAAATGTGATATACAGCAGAAGTAAGATCTTTTTTTTTAGGGTTTTTATACTGGCTGAACATTGGCCTGCCCTGGGCGGGACATCCCTTCTATGCAGAATACTGCAACAGTGATATAGAAGGACATCAATTGCTTTACTTAACTTAATTTAAAGAAAACCAACGTCTTGTAAATACGAAAACCACCAAAAAGAGAAACAGGAACTGGATGCACTCAAGTTTATTCTGGTACCTCGGCTTCCACAGCCTTCAAAGGAATAACCTTTACACAACAGATGCATCTTTTTATACAAAATTCCATGCTTAATTAATTGAATAATTATACAATCACATCATTCACAAGGTTTCAGAATAAAAGGGACCATACACTAAAATACTAATACATAAACAAAAGGGAATATTTATACAAAAACAATAATGTATTATAATACATAAAACCAAAGTTTTATATGTATACCAATACCCCAGGTCTCAAAAAGTCAAGTTAATTTCCATATTTAAACCTTTTGGTTTTAAAGTACCAAAGTTTAAAATGAACATACTTTCCAATTTTAACAGCTTCTGTAAAAAATTCCCAGTGTTATAAGTGTCAGGCCTAGCCAACGCACAAAAAAACAAAGAATCCAACTCCCCATTATGTGAATTATTGAAATGCTCAGAAACTGGACTTTCCATTCTGCCATTTCTAATATCACCCATGTGTTCCATAATTCTTAACTTTAACTAACGTTTAGTTTGCCCTATATAATATTTAGGTGGATTACACCCACAACCAACTATATAAACCACCCCACAAGATTTGCAATTAAATGTATCCAAAACTTGATATCTTATGCCATTTATGCAACTACCTGTCAAATTCTTAACTTTAGAACAAATTCTGCATTTACCACACTTAAACATACCTTTTACAGATGGACTCCCATTCAGCATGTTACTCCTAACTTTTGATTTAAATTTCAACTTTTCTTTTAAATTTGCATACCTACCATATGAAAAACATACTCTATTGGGAAATAAATGACCTATTTTGTCATTCTGACAAACAATCGGCCAAAGAAAATCTACTATATCCTTCAAGATGGGTGAAAATAGCGAATACTTATTAACTAAAAAAATTCTACTCTCATCATTCAAAAGGGACTTATTCTCCCTATTGTCATAAGTTTTATACGTATTCCTTGTGAATGAATCAGGACTAAGCAATCTATCACTGCTATTCTTTATAGAAACCTCAGAATAACCTCTTTCCAAAAGCCTATTTCCAACCATCCTGAATTCAAAGTCCAACAAATTAATCTCTGAAGTATGCTCAAGGGTGCGTTTGAACTCGCCATAAGGAAGTGCTTCAATCAAATGTTTTGGGTGAGCACTAGTGGCGTGTAGAAAATTATTAGTAGCAGTAACTTTTCTATACGGTCTATATTGCACTTTATTATTAGAATCCACATATAATAGAATATCTAAGAACTGAATAGTACTTTTATTCAAAACATGTGTAAATTCAAGGCCAAATCTATTATTATGTAAACTGGCAACAAATCCATCAAATTCCATAATATTGCCAGTACATACAAAAATCAAACCATCAATATATCTATAATAAAGTACAACATTTTTCTGAAAAAATTCCAACCTATACAGAAAAGTAATTTCAAAAAATGACATAAATAGTATCGCATAAGTGGGTGCGAAATTAGCACCCATTGCAGTGCCTTCTTTTTGCAAAAATATCTTATCTTCACAACAAAAGTAATTATGAGTCAATGCAAATTCTAACAATGAAATGATAAATGAAGTGCGTGGGCCCTCCCCCAAAATATTATAAATAGCCTCCAAACCAAATCTAGTCCTAATGCTGGTATAAAGGGCCTTAACATCCACAGTGGCCCAGTAAAAAGTGTTGTCCCATTGCATATTCTTAACCTTGATACAAAAATCATTTGTGTTCCTAATATGTGAAGAAACATTAACCAATTCTTTCTTAAGAAGAATGTCCAACAGTATGCCAATATGTTCAAGAAAACCACCACAGCAGGATACAATAGGGCGACCCGGAGGATCACAGAGATTTTTATGCATCTTAGGTAGGGCATAAAAGCCAGGATCTTTTGGACTAGCAATATGAAGTCTTTTTACATCTTTACTAGTTAGAAAGCCTAGTCTCTCGCCCCTCTCCAGTAATTCTAAAAGGGCTCTATTAAATTCTAAAACAGGATTACTCGATAACTCAACATAAACTTGTTCATTTGATAGTAAATCAAACACCATCTTTAAATAGTGTGCCCTGTCCATAATTACCCAGTTCCCTCCTTTGTCTGCCTGACAGAAAGCATACTTATCACAAACAGATTGCATGGCTTTTAAAGCTCTCCACTCGTTTTTGGTGAGATTAAATACAAAATATTTTTTCATAAACATTCCATATTCAGTTTCTACTTTGCCAAGTAGAACACTCTCAAAAGCTTTCAAAATAACAGAATTTTTAGATGGACAAAAGGAACTATGGGTTGGTAAACTAGGAACTTCAAGTTTACCATAACCTGTCATAAAACGCCCAGAATCAGCTACACATGAATCTAACTCAGACCCATCCATGCCCCCTTCCAATAATCCAGAAGTGTTTAAGTCATAATCATATACAGAGAGGTTAAGCAGAGAATCAGAAGAAAATGATAAATCATCAGAAACAATACAATTATCAGATGTAGTTGCAACATTAGTTTCAACATTGTTCAAAATACTTATTGTATTAATGGTGTGACATTTCTTATTTTCAAAATGTGCTTTTAAATACAATTTCCTACGTTAACTTCATTTAATTCCGGGTTATCGCTCGTAGTAGTTGCTGCATATCATGTTTGTATTTATTTAATCTTGAACACTTCCAAAATATGCCAAATGTTTCTGTATTACATCTCCATTTATCTTCCCTCACCACTGGGACTATCTTAGCCAACCTGTCCAGTGTATAAAAATAGTGGTGTAAATACTACCGTGTAAAAATTCAAAACTTGTTGGTTTTATCATATGCCTTGGTATCTACATTATCCCCCCTCCCCCCATTCTCTCTGTCTGTGTCCTTCCAAATTTATTTTACCCACCCTTCTTTCAGTTTTCTATTTGACCTTTTTTCTTTTATCCTTCCAATCTCCAATCCCTTCAGTATCCATCAGTTACTCATTCTTCCTTCTAAGCTTCTTTTATTTCAGCCACAGTTCCTTGGGATTTTAGATTTTTTCCTCACTTTTCCATTCTCTTCCATTTAGCCATGAACCCTTGGTAATCCTACTCCATTTTGTTTGGCAGTACAAGTTTCTCTTCTAGCTATACCCAAGTTTTCAAAGCACCCTCTCAGGTATTTACACCAAATATTTAACCTCATTCCCTCACTTCTGTCTCCTTAACATTGTTTTTCTATCTCTTATCGTTCTCGGTCCTTCTCCATAACATCATTTTCCTGTCAGTATCCTTCTCTGTCACTCCTATTGGCAATATTTCTTTTTTTTTCACTACTTTTAATTCCTCACTGTGAAGTGTTCTACCCAGCCCTCTGTATTTCCTGTAACATTAACAGTTCAGTCTCAGCACTGGGGTATTCTATCAGCACTTCTTTTAAATTCTCACCTCTTCCTAATTGCTTTGCCCCCTGCATTACCATCAGTTCTCCAGCAATTCTTCCTGGTTCAGGTTTATGACTGTTGCCTTAGTTTTGAATTACTTCACCTTGTATCCTGTCTCTTTGCTAAAACAATGAATTATGTCCCACAATTTCCTTAAATGCTTAGAGGGTCTCCCAGTGTTGTCAGAATATTATCTACGTATGTTGAGTTCTTATGTTGCCTATCTACCCACTGAAACCTTTGGTTTTCTGACTTCCGAATCACTTTTGCCAGAGGTTGTAAATATATAGCAAATAAAGAGTAGGGGCAGGGGGCATTCCTGCCTTGTTCTAATACTGCTCAGCTGTCCATATTTTCGTAGAATGTGCATATTTTTTTTCCTCATATTTTTGATCTGTTCCTCATAAAATGTCTGATTTTTCTGGATTTCTGTGGCAAATCAGTGCGGACTGAATTCATTAAAGAATCACAGGCCTTTGCGTTTCAGACTTTGTATCCTTCAGAAAATGTGTGGTAACACAAGACCTTTAGTTCTAGCAACTTTTTAAGTTTATAAAAGCAGTATTTAAAATGTGTCCCTGTTTTTGGGCTTTGTCCCCCCATTATTTCTGGCTTTGTTCAGATATTTTGTGTGAAGAGGTTATGAGCTGTATTTGTTCCTCTCTCGAACTTTAATTCTCTTGACATCCTAGCCCTTAACTGTACTGTAGTGCTTACCACTTTCATAAATCCTTGTCAGCATTTCTGCCCATCACTCTGGGAACCCCTATCTGTTCATTACTCCAAATAGGTATTGCCATTTCACCCCATCAATGACCTTTTCAGCATCTAGTGACACCCTTCATTACCATCACTGTCCTCATGTTATCTGTGGTCCTGCATCCTCTCAATCACATTTGCCTTGTGTATTACCTGTAGATGAATCTTTGGTAATCCTCTGCTGATAGCATCATAAAACATTTGTAGTCATGGTTTAATACTGAAATTGGTTTGTAGGAGGATGAAAATGGCAGACCTTTTCCTTCCTTATGTGTCACAGCTATTATTGCTTCCTTCCATGATTTTGGTGGTCTCTACTCCTGTATTTTATTAAACATTTAATCCCATACCCCTGTAATTCTCTCTCTAATTATCCCCTATACCTCTTTTGGTATCCCATCAGAGCCTCCCCTTTTTAATTTTTTCATTATCTCCTCCATTTCTTCTTTGGTTATCTTTTCAACCAGTTCTGCTGTACTGTGTTCCTTCAACTCTGGAAATTTTTAACCGTGTCCCCTGTTCATCTATTTCGTCTCTTACCTTCCCTGTCCCACCTTCTCACTCCTGTACATCTTCTTGCAGTATTTCTTAAGTTCCTCCAATATCTGCTCCAGTGAGGTCTTTTCTTCCTGCTGCTGTAATCTCCTTTAAGTTTATACACTCCTTTTTCCACTTCCTGATGTCTCAGTCTCACTGCCAGTGCTCTTGTTGCTTTAGAGAAGTTAGCGAATGTGTTTTCCCAAATCCACTGACGTGAAGTTGTTCTATCTCGCCGTTGATTCTTACTGATGGGTTCGGAGCTGATGCTCGGCTCCAACTCGGCCAACTGCAAAAACTCAAGGTCTTCAACCAGCTCAAGCCCAACTCCCTCTCCCATGAAGGCACCCTGATCTTCCCTCAGATCTCGTTTGCCGCTGCAACTTGATTGGACGTTCACCAGCTCTGGCCAGTGAATAACTTTCTTTTTCTTCTAAATAACTGTTTAAGATAGTTTAGCCTGTTAGTGATTTAGATAGTTTAGTGAATAGATATTACAGTTTAGTGCATAGATATTACAGTTTAAGTCTGTAGTTAAATTAGTTAGATATTAGTGGCCGTGTATTTAGGCCTTTATTCTTCCTATCTCTAGCATTATATATTGTGTGTGTTTATCTGCTAAATTAGAGCCCTTCTTTTTTACTGGGTAGATAGTTATCTTAGCTTAAATTTATATTAATACCTAAACTTTCTCAGAGCCTTTTTTTTACAAGGCTTTAGTAGTTGTTTCAGTGTGGATATTAGAGTTAGAGCCCTCTTATTTACAGGGCAGTACTTGCTGTGAAATATTACTGTTGGTATTTTTGTTGTACTTCTGAATATATATTTGTCTCTGATACTATGTCTCATCAGGAGAAGGAAAAGTCCAAGTCTGGATTCAAAAAATGCCCAAGATGTGGGCAAAAGATGTCTATCACTGATGGACATACTGAATGTGTCTGCTGTTTGGATGAAGTACACCTGCAGGAAAGCTGTGCTGTATGCCACTCTTTTAGCTCCAGAGTGTTTCTTTTAAAATCCTCTTTCCAAGAGTCGCTGGATATGTCTGGCAAGCAATCCAAAAAGCCTACGGAACCGATGAAGAATCCATCCACTTCAAAATCAGCCTCAAGTAAAGATTTGACATCGGTTCCTCAGACTTCGGAACCGACTGTCGTCATGGTTAGGAGCAGATCCCCGACCTTGGAGCCAGTATCTCCTACATTAAAATCTCCCATTTTACAATCGGTGGCTTTGTCACATTCTTCACGAGCCTCAAATAGACTGTCTGATTTGGATTTGGCCCGCATGGTGAAGAAGCTTCTACAGATATCAGCGCTGGCAAAAATGTTATCGGCACCGACCCCGGGGGCTTCGCAGCCAGCTTTAGTTCCCCCAGCACCTTCTGTTCCTCCTTTGATCTGCATGGAAGTTTCAGAGCCAGAGAGCGCGGAACTGATTATCATGGAACCTTTGGGACCGACACCTACTCTAGGCTTTTCGGCCCCGGCTGCCCTGATGTCTTCAGCGCCAACAGAGGGATCTCGGAGCTGACACTCACCGGCCAGGTCCCGGGAGGATAGTAGGACCGACTTGACCTCTCTGGGCTTCGGCTTGAGTGAGTTTGGCCCCGATCTGTGGCTCGGAGCCCTCTGTACCAGCGCAGACAGTTTCCATCAAATCTTTGGATCCGAGGGATTTCTCTTGTCAGGACCAAGGGGCCTTCAAGGCTATGAGGAGGGCTTTGTCAGTGCCAACGACCACTCCATCAGTCCCGGCAGCTCCCTCCCTGAAAGCACAGGTGTCTGCCTCTACATCACACACTCCATTAAAGAGTTGGGATCCTGAGCCTCAGGAAGCCCCATTGGGTGAGCCATGTTCTTCCGAGACCTCTCTAGAAGCTCCCACTGAAGAGGTGCCTAGGAAGAGACTTTGCAAGAGGAAGCATTTGGACTCCCCAGAGGAGTTGTCACTTTGGATACTGACTTGGATGAGTCAGAAGGGCCCCCACAATCCCCCTCAGAAGCTATCTCCTTTGCAGATATCTTAGAAATTCTTAAACAGAGGGGTGATTGGAATTCCCTTAACCCTACTGATAATGAGTCAGTCCTCTTGAATGCTTTTGGGTCTTAACCCTCAACCTCTTGGGTGTCTCCACCCTTTGATGAGTTGCTTGAATTACTCACTCGAATGGCATGGGAGTCCCCAGACACCACAGAGACTGTACCAAGGAGGCCTAATAAATTTATAACTTTCCCTCAAGAGAGAGCTTATCTTACTAAAAGAGTGCCCGTTGATGTTATGGTGTTGGCTTTCCTAATCACCCTTGCATCTTTGGTCTTTAAACCAATTCTTTTTTTATATCCATTCTATTCCTTACTAGTGTAATGATCTTTAGATTCTATCAAACTCATCAGGTCCCCATTAACATTCCTCCTCCTCATCCTTTTTTTCAAACAGGAATCCCAAAAGTCCTCAATGTATTCGTAATTCATTCTGCTCTCCCATTTTAAGTATAATGGTGAGGAGTGCATGATCCAGTGGTGTTACCAGGCCACATATATCTCTGTCCACCTTGTGCCTGTTTTCATTGTCAATGTAACCCCTGTCCAGTCTTGACGATGACCCCCATCTGGCTTTAACGTATACCCACTACTGCTACTTACTTCTCTGCTAATCTTCCATCCATCCATCCATCCATCCACCCTACTGCCCTCATACAGTTCCCCATGTACTTCCCGTCATTTTGTACCTTTCTCTATCTAGGGCCTTTTCCTACATCCTCTCTTCTTGTGACAATATTCCAATCCTTTACTAACAACCCCCCCCCCCCCCGGAAGGCTAACAACTGTCTGCTGTCGCTTTTATGCTATTCATAGGTAGCAGATAAACTGTTAATGTAATTTTTGTTCTCTTTTTTTTATTTCTGTGTATGTTCCTTTTGCATATTATTTTTCCCTTCTAATGAAAATGGGGTATTACTGTGCAGTAATCATAGGTTTATAGGTGTGTACTAGGCTAATGGCCCTGGAGCCTTTACAAGCCTAGCCCATAAAAGTGCCCTGACATCGTGCTACCCGACGTTGGTTCCCAATGCCTCTATCAAGTAGAGCCACTGGAGTGATGCCTGG
The DNA here is from genome assembly GCF_019279795.1 of Protopterus annectens. NCBI lineage: Eukaryota > Metazoa > Chordata > Ceratodontiformes > Protopteridae > Protopterus > Protopterus annectens. The sequence continues at coordinate 502,969 of NC_056726.1, read as the reverse complement.
GGTGATCTTTCTATTTCCTATCCACTCATCAAGATTTCTCATGAAGAGGGCCAGTGAGGTGCTCTGTTTGACCTGTATGGGAAGTCTGTTCCAGAGCATGGTCAGTCTCTGGGTTATGAACCTGTCCCTCCAGCATGTTCTGTTGATTGTGGTAATGAGGTTGAAGTCTCTGGAGCATGTGGTGCGGAGGGATTGGAATTTCTTTAGATGTAGCATTTCTAACAGAGTTGGGTCAGACACGGCTTTGTAAGTCAACCAGAGATCGTCTCTTAGTAGACGATGTGAGACAGAGAATAGCTGGAGTTTTTTGAGTCTGTCCATGTAGGACATGTGTTTAAGGCCTAGGATCCTCTTCGTGAGGTAATTTTGTGGCCTTTCCAGCTGTTTCATGTGTCTAGTGAGGTACATGCCAAATGATGCATTATACTCGATGATTGGCCTAATGAGGGAAGAGCAGAGAGAGAGAGATGATGACCTCTTTCTTCCTGGATCCAAAACCCTTGGTAATGAGATGTGCCACATAGAAGGACTTTCTGACCGCAGTGGCAATGTGGTGGTCGAAGGAGAGGTTGCTGTCAACCTGTATCCCCAGATCTCTTATAATGCCTTCAGTGGGCTCCCATGGATGTGGTAATTAATGGGAACTGAGTTTTTTCCCAAAGGGGATGACGCATTTTTTGTCATTAAGCTTAAGGCCATGGTTTTGACACCAGTCGTTGGTCTCAGTGAGTCCTTTCTGTAGGATGTCTACATCAGTTGGGGAGTTAATAATGGCTCCCAGTTTGCAGTCTTCCGCGAACTTGGTCAGCCAGAGTTCCTCTGTGTTGGCCTGGACATCTGCGAAGTAGATGCCAAACAGGAGAGGACCAAGGACTGATCCCTGTGGGACTCCACTCGTAACTGGTTGGCAGTCTGACTTGGAGTCTCCTACTTTCACACTGTGGGCTCTCTCTGAGCCAATTTGCAACCCACCTAGAGATGTAGGGGTTGATGCCTAGGTTGGTGAGTTTATCACTAATTCCTGAGTGGAGAATGGTATCAAAGACCTTGGCCAGATCGAGGTAGGCTGTATGAACTTGCCTTGCCCTCATCCACAGCTCTGGTGACTGACTCAAAGAAGTCAACCAGGTTGAGCAGGCATGATCTAGCTTTCCCAAAACCAAATTGCATGGGATCTAGAGTTTGGAGATTCCTTGTGTCCTTGTTAATTAGGTCCATGATGATGCGCTCCATAGCCTTGCATATCAGACTCGTCAGGCTAGTGGGGTGATAATTCCCAGGATCTGTAGTCACTCTCCCTTTATGGAGAGGGATGCCTGTAGTGGTGCGCCATTCAGTAGGGACAAAGCTTGAGGTGAGGCTGTGATTGAACAGGGCACACAGATGTGGTACCAGTTCACTTTGTAGTTCATGTAGAACACATCCAGGGATATTGTCGGGTCCCATGGAAGCTGTATTCTTGGCCTTGGACAATGCAGCTTTAACTTGTGCTGCAGTAATGTTGGGTGTCTGGCATTCCTCCGGTATTGTAATTGGTCCTTTAGGGTGAGGAGAGAGGAAAAGCTGGCACTGAATCTGTTAGCCAGTATGTTGGCAATATCTGTTGGCTCCGTATAGGAGGTATCATTGTGCAGTAACTCAGAGCAAACCTGGGGATTGCCGTGGAGATTCTTGATATAACTATAGAAGGTTTTGTGGTTGTTTTTAGTGTCTGCTGCAGTTCTGCCTTCATAGCTGGCTTTAGAGGTTTAGATGAAGGATCTCAACTTTTTGTTGAGGCTAATAAGAGAGTTTTTCCAGTCTTGGGACTTTCCCTTTTTCTGCAGTAGTTTCTTCCTTCTGTTGTAGAGTTTATTAATTGCAGGGGACCACCAGATTGGCTTCCTTTTTTGGGAGGAAAGCATCTTGGTTCTGTTGGGTATGGCTAGTTCCATGCATTTATGTACGTGTTCGTACAGTGCATTAGTGTGTGATTCGGCAGTCATGCATCTATTTTCCATTGACATGGGTGCTGTGAGGTTAGCCACCTCTGTTTTAGGAGCCGAAAGTCAGCTTTGGAGAAGTTCTTCATGGTGGTTACCTTTGCGGGGGATGTGGGTGAGATGTGGATTTCCATGGTGATTAGTTTGTGGTCGGATCTAACCAGGGAGGAATTGACTATTGGTGTAGAGCAACGGTTGCCCATGTTAGTAATAACCAGGTCAAGGATGTTGCTTTTTCTAGTGAGGGTAAGAATGAGCTGGTCCATGGCATTGGAATTGATGAATTCCAGGAAGTGTTGGGTCAGTGTACTGGCGCATGAGTAGGTTTCCCAGTTGATGGAGGAGTAGTTGAAGTCACCTAGTATGAGAGTGTTAGGTTGAACCCTAATCATTTCCAGGGTGCTTAGGAATCTGGAGTGAGAGTTTTGGGACATGGTTGGAGACCTATAGCAGGTTAAGAACTGAATTGCCGTCTTACCCAGTGTTAGTTGTACCTGAAGTATCTCAGCTGCGTTATGCTGGGCTACTAGTTTGGAGGTGTGCATATCCTTTATGAATATGGAGACATCACCACCTTTGGTGCTTTGGTCCATATTCTGGGGCCGAAAGGTGTGGAATGAGTTATAGCATGGTAGCACAGGGGCACTTTCTGCTGCTTTAAACCAGATCTCCGTTACAGCACAAATGTTGATGTTCTCCATTTTGAGGAGTGCTATGAGCAAGTGCATCTTGAGATTTAAACTTGTAGCGTTGAGTAGCATGACCCTCAGATTACATTTATTTATAGCTGTTATGGTGGTAATTTGGTCTCTGGAACATCGCCTAAAATGAGCACTATAAGGGTGGCAAGAGCCTTAGCTAGTATCCGGAAACCCAGGGGTGACAGATGCAGGCCATCTCTGGCAAAGCATTGAATCCATCAATCATGTCATCCCAAGCAGACGGATACTGGAACCCCTTAGAATGACACCAGAAACTTAGCCAATTGTTGAGTCAGTCATTTTGTGCTTGTACTGTGGTATCATTCTGAGCAATGATAGAATGCTGTAATGGCTAGTGTCATACCTGCCTGGGCCACATAATCCGAAAGCTCCTCCATGTCTCTTTTCATGTAGTCCATGGAGCTGCGTCTCAGGTCATTCACACCCACATGGACAGTGAAAGAATCATATCTGTACTTGTTGTGGAGTGACCTGAGTGCGTGCACTATGTGTCGGATTCTGGCACCTGATAGACATCTGTTACCTTCTCCTTATTCAACCTAGTGAGTGGGACATCAGTGTGCCTCTCTGAAAAGTCACCTATGATTACTGTATTGGGCAAGCTGTTTTGCCTTAGGGGCTTAGGTTGAGGGGCACACTGTGTAGGTGAGGTATGTGTCTTGTGGTTTGTGCTGTGTTGTGGTGGTCGAGTGTGTTTCTGCCTTGGAGGTCTCTGCTGTTTGTGTAGATTTCTGTTGAGAACCTCCGCAAAGGTGGGTATGTGGTTTACGTTTTTATGTGAGAGGTGTTATGTGCGTGTTCTGGAGGGCTATGTGTTGCATGTGATGTGGTGCAGGTGTTGACCTCTTCCTGACCAGCTATTCCGGTCTTGGCTTGAGAGTGCATGGCTTCCAATTTGGATATATGTGCATCTCTCATAAGTCTGAGTGTTGGGAAGTAAGAGCAGAGAGTTGTCTGTGTACATGAGGCAGTTGCTACACTGCCTCAGAATGCCCACGTTCACCAGGTTAATTGGAGAAAGCACAGGGAACTGACCTTTAGACACGCCAGGAGGGATGGTCATGCTGTACTTCTTCTTCTTCTTCTGTTACCTCATGAGGTATTTACCATCACCTTATATCCTTGTCTGTTTAGCTGATTTGACTCCTCATGTTTTAACTGGGTTTCCTGCAGTGTAACTATTTGATTCCCTCTTCTTTTCATATATCTCAAAATTCTGACTCTCTTCACTGTATTCACCAATCCATTTAAATTCACTGTTGCTGTCCTAACCTATTTTCCATAAAAAAATGATTATTTTCTACTGCTGGTTTTATCATTCACCTCTCATCTTCCTCCTCCTTCCACCTGCCTTGACTGTAAATTCCTTTCTCGTGTCTGCATTTTGTTCCCCTATCCCTTTCTCCATATCCAACTTCAACCTTTTGTTCTTATTACACTACTATTACTTCATACTATCACAAAATCAAGCTATGCACCTTTTTTGATCTACATGATTCTTCTAAGTACTTGCTAGATGTTCATCGTGTTTCACTGCTGCAGTCATTACATTTGGGTTATCCTGCCGTCAGGCGGTCCCGCAGTCGGCCAGAGTTCCAAAGTCTTGGTCCAGCGTCGGTCGCTGTCGCTTCTTCCCTGACGTCAGTGCGCCAGGGGTATATAAGATGCAGCCGACGCCATTTTCTCCAGTCTTTCTTGCCGCGCGGTGCCCGAAGCAAAAGCAGTTCGCAAGTGCAGGTCGGCCGACTCCTGAGATTTTCAATTCTAATTTCAGAACCGAAGTCTTCAATAAAGCTAAGTACCCCGTTGGGGAAACTTTTTCTTGCCTCAGACTGATGTCAGTAAAAGTTAATAATTGTATTTCTTGTGGGATGCAAATACCTCATAAGGATTTTCATTCTTACTGTATTCCATGCCTAGGCCCAGACCACGACGTCACTAGTTGTCGGTTTTGTGCTAGATTTAACAGACGCACTATTAAACGTCGATTTGATTTTGCTCGCCATTACTTTGGCCGAAGGTTTAATTATACCATGCTGTCGGAACAACCGACAACCGGAATACACAAAAAACGCAAAGACAAGGATAAGGACAGGCATCCGAGGCCCAAAACTGAGGATGAAGCTTCTTCTAGGCCAGTCGCCGGTTCTCAGTGAGGCGCTTTCACAGCCCCCGACACCCGCTACCTCAGAGCCACAGGCCGCCGCCGACTCCCACGTGGAGATGTGTAGGCCTCTGGATACTCAAGGTGTTGGGCCTACGGAAACTAACCTTTCAGATGGGTCCGGAGCCGCTGAGCAAGCATCGGCCTCTGAGGGTGTTTTCAGACCTTCACAGCTTACCATAAAAACTACAGCCAATTCTAAAACTCCATTAAAGACAAAGAAACAAGTACAGCATTCACCTGGACAGGCTTCCATGCCAAAAAAACAGATGCTCAAAATGGCCGAAAACTTAATTACTCTGATCAGGGGTACCCATCTCCCTCCTGATAAAAGGCCTAGGCAGGATACAGACTATGATTCCTCTGATCAGGTTTCCATTTCTTCTGATTCCTCTTCAGACCAGGGATACTCTTTACCCCCCCTATGAGGACTCTGATGCTGAAGAATCAATTCCTTCAGCCTCTCCTCCTGAGGATTATTCTTTTGGGGAAACTTTACATACCATGAGGGAGCATTTCCATTGGGAGGACCAGGATTACTCTGAATCCAAGAAAAGGCTCAGAGACTTTCTTTTATTACCTCAGCACAGACCCCTTGCTATTCCGCCAGTGTTAGATATTGTGGATGATGTGTTCTCTGAATCCAGTTTAAATCCTGATTCTTTGCCCCCCTGTTCCAGTCAAGCCAGACAGATACTACAGAGTCCCTAACTCTCACAAATTTCTTTATAAAAACCCTGTTGCTGACCCAGAAACTATTTCCCAGGGTCCCAAAGGGGTAAAGGCTTCCACGGCTAAGAATCCAGTTCCCTCTGACAGGGATTCTAGAGAGTTAGACAGATGGGGGAGGAAAGTTTACACTTCTGCAACTTTAGCAGTGAGAGCTTTAAATTGCCAGTTTCACATGCTTAAATACCAACAATATTTAATGTTTCTGTTAAAACAGAAAATTATTACAAGTTCAGAACATCCTGACTATAAGGAAATTCAGGATTTATTGCATGCAGCTGAACAAGTGGGAAAACATACTCTGCAATGTGGTTTTGATTCATTAGAGGCTTCTTGTAGAGCAGCAGTTACAGGATCTGTGATTCGAAGGCATGCTTAGTTAAAAAAAACGAGGTTTACCTGACCATGTTAAGGCTAAATTATTGGATGCTCCTTTACAGCAGGATATTTTATTTGGTGTTAAGGCAGAAGAGGTATTAAAGAAAATGGAAGATAAGGCAAAATCTATGCAAACAGTGAAGGATTTCTTACAGGTACAGCCACCTCGATTTAGCAGAAATTGGCCTTCAAAGAATTGGTCCTTTCCAGTGTCAAACAGACCACAAAGAGGCAGATACAGACACCCAAGAGGCAGATCTCAGCCCCAAGGCTCTTACAGACCACGACAGTGGGGTACTTCAACCCCAAAAGGAGGTGAAGACAAGTCACAACCTTACAGGAAACAGTCCCAATGACTTCCCCCTTCGAATGCCAAGCACTTTGGTAGCTCCCTTAGGGGGAAAACTAGCACTTTTTTCTCAAAATTGGCATATAATCACCCAAGACAAATGGGTTCTGAATATTGTGTCTCAAGGTTACAAGTTCCACTTTCACACTCTACCAAGGCTAAAAGGAATGCCAGACCTGCCACAAAATCAATGGGCAGAGGCACAAAAACAAATTACAGCCCTCATGGACATGAGAGCTATTCAAAAAGTGCCACAACAGGAACAAGGACAAGGATTTTACTCAAGACTTTTCCTGGTCCCCAGAAAGGATAAAGCCTGGAGACCCATACTAGACCTTTCTACTCTAAATACTTACTTGGATGTTCCAAAATTCAAAATGATGACACTACAGCAGCTTCTTCCCATGCTGGGCAAGAAGGCTTGGCTTGTTACTTTGGACCTCAAAGAGGCATGCCTGCATGTCCCTATCAGACAAAATTGCAGAAGATACCTCAGATTCATAGCTGGTTCAATGCATTACCAATTCTCTGCACTGCCCTTTGGCTTATCTACTGCGCCCAGGGTCTTCACAAAGTGCCTTGCACCAGTAATTGCATTTTGCAGCCAAAAAGGAATTCAAATATATCCATACCTGGACGACTGCCTTATTCAAGCAGAGAGCAAGAACATTCTTCTAAAGCATCTGGCATTTGTAAAACGGTTGCTAATTTGCCTAGGGTACCCAGTAAATGAAAAGAAGTCAAAACTAGTGCCCTCACAAGAGATAATATTCCTGGGTGCCAACTTAAATACAACAGCCCAGGTGGCTTATCTCACGCCAAACAAGCAAGGACAACTGACTCAGTACTTTCAATTGATGGCAACAAAAACCCAACTCCCTGCAAGAAAAGTTCTGCAGGCCTTGGGATTCATGGCATCCTGCATACTACTAATTCCATTTGCCAGACTGCATATGAGGAAATTACAATGGTACCTAAAAAGTGTTTGGACTCAACACTGTCACAGTTTGGAAGCAGTAATACCACTAATTCCCTGCCTACAACAGGAGTTTCGATGGTGGGCACAGGCATGTCACCTCAACAAGGGACAGCCTTTCACTCTACCCACAGCCAGGCAGACACTAACAACAGATGCTTTGGATTACGCCTGGGGAGCACACATGGCAGGAAAATGTATTCAGGGCAAGTGGACCGCAGACCAAATGCATCTTCACATCAATCAAAAAGAGATGCTGGCTGTGCAAAATGCCCTAACAGCTTTTAAGGACCTTCTACATCCAGGACAACTATTATTAAAGACAGATAACACCACAGTCATGTGGTACATAAACAAGCAAGGGGGCACTCATTCTTATCCCATATGCAGACAAGTCATGACCTTGTGGAACACAGCTCTAACCTATCAAGTTCATCTACAAGCACAATTCCTGCCAGGGAAGAAAAACACTCTGGCAGATGACTTAAGCAGAAACATCATGGATCCTCACGAGTGGAAATTAAATCCACAAGTATTCAGCATGATAACTCAAAAATGCCGGTGCCCAGACATAGATCTCTTTGCCCCCCCCCAATGAATTGCCAACTACAAAAATTTTGCACAAGGACTTATCACACACAAGCATGGAAGGTGGATGCTCTCTCATTCAGCTGGAAAAGCCTAAAAGTTTATGCCTTCCCACCACTGCCTCTCCTTTCAAAGGTACTCCTAAAAGCCAGACAAGAAAAACCATAGATGATCCTGATTGCCCCAGACTGGCCACGCCAGCACTGGTACCAAATCTTAAAGAACTTGGCTCAAGGCCCACCATGGATTTTACCTCAAACTCCACTCCTTCTGACTCAACAAAACAATCAGATCCTGCGCAGTCAGCTCAAAACCTTAAACCTGGCTGCATGGCAGATTCATTAGTCAAGCAGACAACACCTCTCTCTCAAGCTGTTATGGATGTCATTTTGGAGGCCAGGAGGCCTAGCACCAGGAAATCATATTCAGAAAAGTGGAAGAGATTCTGTGCCTGGAACCAGGCTCAAAGCTTTGACCCTCTTGTCCCAAATATTCCTCAGATATTACAATACTTAACTGAGATGCTGGACAAAGGACTATCCTTTTCATCCATTAAGATCCACGCCTCTGCCATCTCGGCAAATTACAACACAGATCCTCCTATTTTCTCTCATCCATTGCTAAAACAGTACCTCAGAGGGGCTAAAAACATAAGACCGCCCCAGAAAGCACCAACACCAACACCAACTTGGGACCTCAATTTTGTCTTGGAAAAACTAACTTTACCTCCTTTTGAGCCAGCCAATTCAGCAGAATTAAAATATGTATCATGGAAAACTGCTCTGCTTCTGGCAATAACCTCAGCATGAAGAGTCTCAGAGTTACAGGCACTAATGGCAGTGGAGCCTTTCATCATTTTTCACCAAGACAGGGTTTCTTTAAGAACAAACCCTTCATTTATGTCTAAGGTGGTATCCAGTGTGGCTCTTAACCAAACTATTCACTTGCCAACTTTTTATCCAAATCCCCAGAATAAAGTGGAGAGACTTCTGCATTCCTTGGACATACAGACAATTACGTTTTGTACTTGGACAAAACAAAAACTTTCAGAAAAACTGAGCAATTGTTTGTAGCATATGCTGCAGGATCACAGGGAAAGGCTATTTCAAAGCAGACCATTTCAAAGTGGATAGGACACTGTATCCAGTTCTGCTACACACAGCATGGGAAACCTGTACCTAGTAACATTAGGCCACATTCCACCAGGGCAACAGCCACTTCAACTGCCTACCTTAGAGGAGTACCTACCAAAGATATCTTGGAAGCTGCAACTTGGAGTTCAGTGCACACCTTTACCAAGCGTTATCACTTGCCTCTTTATTCTAGATCCAGAGCTGGCTTTGCCACTGCAGTGCTGCAGGGCCTCATAGCCACCCCAAATCCTCTATAGAACCAGCCACCCTAACTCAAGTTTTGGGATTCAACCCAAGTGTAATGACTGCAGCAGTGAAACACGATGAACATAGTACAGTTTTGTGCCTACCATAAATGTAGATGTTCGAGTGTCTTCACTGCTGCAGTCCAGGTTACCCACCCACCATCCCCTCTTTCTTAGCTGGGAATAATCTATACCTTTCAACCCTATACTACCTATGTGGTGTATTTGCTGGTAACTGAAGGTTTTGTTTTTACCTTTATTGTATGTTTTATTAGCAATATGTATTGCCTAACTATTGGGGGGCACCTGACATCTGGGGCAAGAAAAACTGAAGAAAATGGCGTTGGCTGCATCTTGTATATCCCTGGCGCACTGACGTCAGGGAAGAAGCGACAGCAACCAACGCCGGACCAAGACTTTGGAACTCTGGCCAACTGCGGGACCACCTGACGGCAGGATAACCCAAGTGTAATGACTGCAGCAGTGAAGACACTCGAACATCTACATTTATGGTAGGCACAAAACTGTACTTTGTGTCTTCTCTGTCCAAAACAACTGTATGCATATTTACACTCCTGACATTCATCATTGAAGTTCAGTTAATGTCTTGCTCCTCGGTGACTCTTCCTAGCCCTGTTTCTGCGATCTGCATAAGCAATTGCTTACATTTCATAGTGCCGGCCATCTGGCCTCCCGAACTGCTATTGATGATCTTCCTACTTCAAGTAAGAAAGTCAAAAAGCAGCGAATGACAACTAATAAAAACAGTCCACAAAGAATAATTTGCTGTTGTAGGTGATACGATCCAAGAAGAACTTCACAACTCTAGTTTGAAACTATTTATTGTATGCATAAACACTCCAGTTAAGCACTTTCATCTAACACAGTAGACTTCATCAGAACACAATAAAGAATTCAACCCAGGGTTATATACTCCCCCTAACTAATCAAACACATAATGTAATCAAGTCAATTAAAAAGTAATTAAACAATGCTAGTCCCTTAAAGTGGTCAGTGCTGTGGTGGTTAGGGGGAGTATATCATATCACCCACAACAGCGAATTAATCTTCCTACTTCCTCAAGTTCCCCACTTGTTTATCTGGTTGCATTCCTTTCATTTCCTATTAACCAACCCATCTTAATACTGTTTTTAGTTTTCCTAGTTATATTTCTCATCTGTACTTATCAGCTGCTTTTTCTCTGTTGCCCTTTCTGTTATTTCCTAATAATTATGTTTTCACAACCAGGTTCAAAGCATGTCATGCTTCACATTAGATTATACAGTGCACATAATTATCACATTTTAATGTTGTTTGCCCCACCTTCCTCATCATAGTCACGAATCTTTGACATTACTACTGTTTTCCTACTGTCACCCCTAAGTCACGTACTTTCATAATAATATATGCACTTATGCTTTTTCATCCATTTGACAGACATTATGCCATTGTACTTTCTAGTCCTTACCAGTTCTTTATTAGTCAGATACACTTCAGGATTATTCTGGTCATGCATATTGCTCCTGTCTTTGCAATTTTACAGTTTCCATTGTAGATGCCCTTTACAATTTTCAACTCTTTTTTCCATCTGGTGGTATTGCCAAACTTAATTCTATCATTCCTGTTCAAGTCATATATTATCTTCTATTCCTGTGTGGGAGTTTCTGGAACAGTTTCAGCAGGTCGCATTGATTCTGTCCATCATCCACTACAGTAAACATAACTTGCATATCTTAACAAAACAAATACAAATTTTTGAAGTAACCATTTTCCTTCTGTCGGTTAGTTTGCTTTCACTTTTTCCGCCCCTTTTCTTCCATGCTTCTTGTATGAGTTGGACATTTTATTTTAATTGTTGCCTTTTCCTGAATAATATCCTTGTTCACAGTCCCTTCTGTTATTATTTTGCCACCTTTATCCATTTTATATACACTATGATCACCATTTCTCGTTCATCTGCCCTGTGATTTATTGGTTTCTGCAATCACTCCATTGCAACTTCTGAGTCTGTATATGTACAGGATGTCCCTTGAATTAAAATTCTCCAGCTCACTGGATACAGCAGCTACCAGTATAGACCTGTCTGTTTGCAGATGCATATAGCAGCATCAAAAACACCTCTTTGCCACTTGGTGTCTTGTGCGTAATTTTTTTGGTCATCCTACAACAGTTCATTTCCAGGCTGCCACACTGCCAACAAGATCCTCTCCTATAGTTCATATGTTAACAGCTGCGCAATATTTGGTCTCTGTTTCCCACTTCTACCTCTTTCCAGTCATCATGCAACACAGTGTGCCCTTTCAGTTTTTATTTCCACCACTTACTAAAAAGAACCCCTACTACTTTCTTACAGTCTGACCCTTCAGCCTTTTCAGCTAGATCAATAATTAAGACTTTGTCTCCATGATCTATCTTATAGGACCATTATTTGTGCCTCTGGCCAGTCAAGTTGTGCCTCTGTGGCTTCTGTTTGGATTTAGAGTTTCATGCGGTCTTCCACCATCACTTGTATTGCTGTAGAGTACTTGTTTAAGGTCTGATCTACTTTGCTTCTCTTAACCGTACAGCTTATCTTGCAAAGTTTGTTTCATTTCTTTCTTTTAGAAACTGCAGAGGCTAAAACATTGTCCTCATAGAGCCTTTTTTAGTCAGTGCCAAATTGACAAGTCTTCGAATACAGCAAAATCTACCGAAGGAAATCTTAAGGTGGTGTTGCTCAATGCCAGGAGTCTAAACAAGAAGAACTACTCGCTCCAGTCTCTCCTTCCCTTGGAGAATGCGGACAACTGTGCAGTTACTTAGACATGGTTTAAATCCTTATTGAGTATCCCAACAGTGCAGGGCTTCAGTGCTTTCCATACATTTAGACCAGCAGCTTCACAGACAGGAACTAAAGATGGAGGTGTCTCAATCTACATCAGTAACAAGCATACCCCTAGGTTGGTTAAACAAGGTGATGTACTGGTGTTTCTCCATGTCCAGATTACCATAGACAAATTCCCACACTATATCAAAGCTAGTTATAGGTCATCCTGTATGTCCCAAGCAAGCCATAGCTCATGCTTAGACCTGTTAGAAACACTCAGTATTTAACCAAATGCCATACTCATGCAGGACTCTCATTATCCCTTTATAAACTGAGAATCCTATACGGCCTCACATTTGCATGTGCAGAGATTCTTAGGCTTTGTAAATACAAACACCTTGGACCAGTAAGTGCATATCCCTACTAGAGGTATAAACATATTGGAACTGGTTCTCACAAATATGGGTGAATATTGCACCCCCCCCCCCCATAGTGTCATGTCTTCTCTGGTAAAGTAAGACCACAAAGCAGTTTCCTTCAAAACAAGAATCAGATGTTCATCGTGTTTCACTGTTGCAGTCATCACTGTAGGGTTCTTCCTGCCGGCAGGCAGCCCTCGGTCGGCCAGAATCCCAAAGTCTGGGTTGGCTGTTCAGTCATCCTCCCTAACGTCAGAGCGCCAGGGTACAAAGCTCCCAACCGACGCCATGTTCTCCAGTCTTTCTTGCCATGCAGTGGAAGCAGTTTGCAAGTGCCGGTCGGCTGACTCCTGATATTTTTGGTGCTTCATTCCCAAGATTTTCTTCTTCTTCTCAAAGCTAAGTACCTCGTTGGGGGAAACTTTTTTCTTGCTCCAGTCCGATGTCAGAAAAAGTTAATAATTGTATTTCATGTGGGAAGCAAATACCTCATAAGGATTTCCACTCTTACTGTATTCCTTGTCTAGGCCCTGACCATGACATAGCTAGTTGTCGGTTTTGTGCTCGATTTAATCAATGTACTATTAAGCGGAGATACGATTTTGCTTTTCACTACTTTGGCAGGCGATTTAATTACAATATGTCGTCGGGCACGCTTCCGACTACCGGAGTTCACAAAAGGCGCAAGGATAAGGACAGGCCTCCGTGGTCCAAAGCAGACGATGGTTTACAAGCAGAGCCAGCTGCAGGTTCATCCGTCGTCAGTGAGGCGCTTTCGCAGCCCCTGTCGTCGGCCATTACAGAACCGCTTGCCGAAACGGACTCCCACGAGGAGCCAACTAGGCCTTTGAGTACTCCAGGTGCAGGACCTTCGGACAATGCTCCCTCTGATGGGTCCGGAGCCGCTGTGCAGGTACCGGCTTCCGAGGGGGTTTTCAGGCCTACGCAGCTTCAGATAAAGGCAAAGACAAAGGCAAAGACTCCTTCTAAAACAAAGACTCAAGCCCAGGCCTCCTCTGATCCGGGACCTAAATCACAAAAACAAATGCTTAAAATGGCGGAGGACTTACTAACTATGATTAGGGGTTCACATCCCCCTCCAGACAAAAGGCCAAGACAGGAATTGGACTATGAATCCTCTGATCAGGCATCTATTTCTTCAGTGTCTTCCTCTGAACAGGATTATACTTTCCCTCCTTATGAGGATTCTGATGCTGAGGAATCCATTCCTTCAGTTTCTCCCCCTGAGGATTTTTCTTTTGGGGAAACACTACATGACATGAGGGAACATTTTCACTGGGAAGGACAGGCGTACTCTGAATCTAAGAGAAGGCTTAGGGATTTCCTTCTTCTTCCCCAACACAGACCCTTGGCTATTCCTCGTATTTTGGATATTGTGGATGATGTCTTTTCTGAGGCTAATTTAACTCCTGACTCCTTTCCTCCAGCCCCTGCAAAGCCTGATAGATATTACAGAGTCCCTGACTCCCACCAGTTTCTTTATAAAAATCCTATTGCTGATCCAGAAACCATTTCTCAGGGTCCTAAGGGTGTTAAGGCTGCCACTGCTAAGAACCCTATTCCGTCAGATAAGGATTCTAGAGCTTTGGAGAGATGGGGCAAAAAAGTGTACACTTCTGCTACTTTGTCCATTAGGGCTTTAAATTTGTTAATTTCATATGCTAAAATATCAGCAATTTCTTCTGTTATGAAACAAAAGCTAGGTACCATTTCTGCATGTGCAGATAATAAGGAATTACACGATTTGATGCATGCTACTGAGCAGGTGGGGAAACATACCTTACACTGTGGTTTTGGTGCTTTGGAGGCCTCATGCAGGGCGGCTGCCACTGGCACGGTCATTAGAAGGCATGCTTGGTTAAAGGAACAAAATTTGCCTGATCAAGTGAAAGCAAAGTTACTGGATGCTCCTGTTCAACATAATGTTTTGTTTGGGTCTAAGGCTGAAGAGGTGATAAAGAAAATGGAGGATAAGGCAAAATCCATGTAAACGGTTAAGGATTTCTTACAAGTTCAGCCCCCAAGATTTAGCAGAAATTGGCCAACTAAAAATTGGTCCTTTCCCAGCTCGGACAGGCCTCAGAGGGGTAGATATAGGCGCCCCAGAGGGAGGGCCCAAGCACAGACCTCTTATAGACCTAGACAGTGGAGTGCTTCCACTCCCAGAGGTGGAGAGGACAGATCTCAATCTTATAGGAAACAGGCTCAATGACTCCCCCTGCATGGCTCCAGGAACTTCTCTCCTGGAAGCCCCTCTAGGAGGAAAACTCTCTCTTTTTCACAGAAATTGGACTTACATAACCTAAGACAAGTGGGTTCTGGATGTAGTTTCAAGAGGTTACAAATTCCACTTTCATACCTTGCCAAGACCAAACGGATGGCCAGACCTACCAAAACACCAATGGGCAGAGGCATTAAACCAGGTGGGATCCCTCATGGCTATGAGGGCCATAGAACTGGTTCCACAATCAGAGACGGGGCAAGGCTTTTACTCAAGACTCTTTCTAGTTCCCAGAAAACAAAATTCTTGGAGACCCATCCTGGATCTGTCAGTCTTAAATACTTTCCTGGAGATACCAAAGTTCAAGATGCTTACTCTGCAGCAGCTCCTGCCAATGTTGAGCAAAAATGCATGGATGGTGATATTGGATTTAAAGGAGGCTTACCTACACATTCCTATCAGACAGGAGTGCAGAAGATACCTCAGGTTCAAGGCAGGCTTGAAACATTACCAATTCTCTGTGCTGCCCTTTGGCTTGTCTACTGCGCCCAGGGTCTTCACCAAGTGCCTGGCACCAGTAGTAGCTTACTGCAGACTCAAGGGAATTCAAGTTTACCCTTATCTGGATGACTGCCTTACTCAAGCAGACAGCAAGGATGTCTTACTCCAGCACCTGGAATTTGTTCAAAATCTACTCAAGTACCTGGGATTCACTGTGAACATAAAAAAGTCAAATTTGACACCCACACAACATATAACTTTTCTGGGTGCTCTTTTAAACACAACAACCCAGATGGCATTCCTGACATTCGAAAAACAACTTCAGCTGGCTTCAACTTTCAAAACCCTGACGTTAATGTCTCAGCTAACTGCAAGGAAATTCCTGCAGGCTTTGGGTTACATGGCCTCCTGCATCCTTCTCATACCATATGCAAGACTGCATATGAGAAAGATACAATGGTACCTAAAAAGCGTATGGTCCCAGCATTGTCACAGTCTAGACACACAGATTGCTGTCTTGCCTTGCCTGCAAAAGGAATTCAATTG
Source organism: Protopterus annectens (assembly GCF_019279795.1). Lineage (NCBI taxonomy): Eukaryota > Metazoa > Chordata > Ceratodontiformes > Protopteridae > Protopterus > Protopterus annectens. Next base: position 487,189 of record NC_056726.1, on the reverse strand, counting down.
GTGGGCCATGGCATGTCTTCAAAACAAACGGAAAGCCTTCAGTCTGCCTCCAGCCTACCAAGTGTTAACCACAGACGCCTCGGATTACGCATGGGGAGCCCACTTGCAGGGGAAAGGCCTGCAAGGTTTTTGGACAGAGGATCAGAAGCACCTACATATCAGTTTAAAAGAGATGTTAGCTGTGCAGAATGCCCTCTTGGCTTTCAGGGATCTTCTACAGCCAGGGCAACTACTGATACGGACAGACAACACCACAGTTATGTGTTACATAAACAAGCAAGGGGGTTCACACTCCTACCCCCTTTGCAGACTAGCCATGACTCTATGGAACACAGCACTAGCTTGCAAAGTGGACCTACAAGCTCACTTCCTGCCAGGGAAACAAAATATTCTGGCAGACAGCCTGAGCAGGAACCTGTCAGACCCACACGAGTGGATGCTAGACACCCAAATATTCAAGATGATTACAGAAGCCTAGGGCTGCCCGGACATAGATCTATTTGCATCTCCCCTCAACTACCAGTTACAGACTTTTTGCACAAGGACATATCACAAACTAGCATGGAAAGTGGATGCTCTCTCATTCAGCTGGAGGAACCTCTCGGGGTGTGCCTTTCCTTCTCTACCTCTTCTTCCACGGGTGTTATTAAAGATAAAACAGGACAAACCCAAGATGATTTTACTGGCCCCAAATTGGCCTCGACAATTTTGGTACTCATCACTGATGAATCTATCCCAGGAGCCTCCTTGGATTCTACCTCAGATTCCAAATCTTTTGTCCCAACACCAGGGCCAGGTTCTGCACTCTCATATCAAAACTCTCAGCCTGGCAGCCTGGCGTATTCAGGGTCTATGATTAATCCTACCCTTTCCAAACAGGTCATGGATGTTATCTTAGAAGCCAGACGGCCTAGCACTAGAAAATCTTATGAAGGTAAATGGAAGAGATTATGCACCTGGATGCATGCTCATGATTCAGATCCTCTCATTCCCAATATTCCATTGATTTTACATTACCTGACAGACAATGTTACATAAAGGTTTATCCTTTTCCTCCTTAAAAATACATGCCTCAGCTATCTCTGCACATTACAATACAGATCCTCCAATTTTTTCACATCCACTTCTGAAACAATAACTCAGAGGAGCAAAGAATTTAAGGCCCCCTAGGACACCACCCATACCTGCCTGGGACCACAACTATGCTTTGGAAAAACTTACTCTGCCTCCTTTTGAGCCTGCTGCCACATCTGATATAAAGTATTTATCATGGAAGACCGCTATCCTACTGGCTTTGACTTCAGCCAGGAGAGTCTCGGAGTTACAAGCACTCATGGCTGTGGAACCTTACATTATTTTTCATCAAGACAGGGTTTCTTTAAGGACTAACCCTACTTTCATGCCTAAAGTGGTTTCTAAAGTGGCTTTAAACCAAACTATTCACCTGACAACCTTTTCCCCAATCCACAAAATAAGGGGGAGAGGATCTTGCATTCTTTGGATGTGCACAGGCAGCTTCATTTTTACCTGGACAGAACCAAGGATATCAGAAAAACAGAACAACTGTTTGTTTCTTATGCAGCAAATTCCCAAGGCAAGGCTATTTCAAAACAGACCATTTCTAAATGGATTGCTCATGGAATCAGATTTTGTTACTCTCAACATGGAAAGCAAATCCCAGGAAAAATCAGGACTTACTCCACCAGAGCTGCTGCTACTTCTCTCAGGGGAGTACCTACCAAGGATATTTTGGAAGCTGCAACTTGGAGTTCAGTGCATACTTTCCCTAAGCACTATAATCTACCTTTTTATTCTAAGTCCAGGGCAGGCTTTGCTTCTGCAGTCTTGCAAGGCCTACTAGCCACCCCTTGTACTCAATAACCTCCACCCTTTATCTCAGCTTTGGGATTCAACCCTACAGTGATGACTGCAACAGTGAAACGCAATGAACATTAGTACAGTTGTGTACACTTACCATAAATGTAGATGTTCGAGTGTCTTCACTGTTGCAGTCTGGGTTACCCACCCCCCTGTCCCCTCTTATTCTCTCATTAGTGTGGTTCCCTGATTCACCCTTCTTCTGAGATGTATTTGCTACAGGGTATGGGGTTTGTTGTACCTTACTTTTAGCCTTTACTTTTGGGCACTTGACATCTAGGGCAAGAAAAACTGGAGAACATGGCGTTGGCTGGGAGCTTTGTACCCCTGGCGCTCTGACGTCAGGGAGGATGACTGAACAGCCAATGCCGGACCCAGACTTTGGGATTCTGGCCGACCGAGGGCTGCCTGCCGGCAGGAAGAACCCTACAGTGATGACTGCAACAGTGAAGACACTCGAACATCTACATTTATGGTAAGTGTACACAACTGTACTTTCTGTAACCCCATAAAACCATGTAGCAGTTAAAAACTACTCCAAGCAAACCCTTGATAACCTGTCAAAATTTCAAGCTCCTTCAACCCAGATAGGACAGCAGCCTATGTGGAATTTTTCACAGAAGCTGTGTACAACCATGCCAATGAGTGCATAGAGGCTGCTGTACTCACCAGAAGTAAACCCAAAACTAACTCAGAAAAAACAAACCACCCTTAGTGGAATCCAGTTAATTAAGTTGTACAACAAAGGAAAATGTTACAGCTAAAATTGGGAAATTAAACACCAAAAAATAGAAAAAAACTCTCATCAAACTGAATACACAGATAAGAGGATTATTTGATTCCAACAAAGCAAAATTTGAGATAAAGATAGCATCCCAGGCCAGCGAGAACCATAAGGCCTTCTTTAGCCTTGTCCAGAACCTCAAAGGCAGCACAGCACATTGTGCTGAACTGTTGGTAAATGGAGCAACATTCACAGAACTGGGAGATTTAGCAAGTCATCTGCCTGACAAATTCAGCTGCATTCCTCCCTCACCGCAACACCCACCCCCCAGGAAATGCTGTCTAGCATAATCCCTTCAACCATCAGTATGGTGCAGGTCTTAAATTTACTCTGTAAGGCCAAGCCTGAAATATGACCTATTAGAGACACTGGTGTCACTATTCAACCATAGCCTCTGCGCAGACTTCATGCAGCTTGAATGGAAGATTGCAATGGTCATCCCTTTACACAAGGGCAGACCATCAGTGGATCCTGGGAACTACAGACCATTAGTCTGACTAGTCACATATACAAAATCATAAAAAGTATTATCATGGAACTGATTAACTATGAATAGAAAACCTTCAGTCACTGGACCCAACCCAGTTTGGTTTCATCAAAGGCAGTTCATACCTACTGAACCTGTTGGACTTTTTTGAGATGGTCACCAAGGCAATGGATGCAGGCAAAATGGTGCATACTGCCTACCTTGACCTAGCTAAGGCATTTAATACAGTATCCCACTTGGGCATTGTAAACAAACTCATGAAATTACCTCTGTTTAACATGCTGGATAACCATCTGGCTCACAGACAGGACCCCAAAATATTGAAACATAATTGCTTGTGTTGGTTTATGGGTATAAATGATTATGATTAAGAAGTTTCAAGTAGAAACAGCACAAACCTCATGTGTCTGGGACCAGTCCGGTTTCTTCTTCCTCCTCCTTGGAATCTTCCCCAATCTAAAGAAAGTTAAGAAGCATAGATGCTGAGAAAACACAGTACTCCTCCCCTAGACTTAAATAACTGAGATGTTGCAGGGGATGGTTCCTAATAGGGAAGGATCCTTGCAAAGGAGTTGGTGGCCATAAACCCACATGGCATTTCTGCAAATGATCCTGCAAGAAGCTTAGTTGTCCCCACCTGCCATCTTCTTGGGTAGTCTCAGCTGCTAATAGAATGGTTGCTTTTTTGTCAGAAATGTAAGAAAGGAGACATATGATGTGGAACTTTTACCAAGGAGGCCAGAAATCCCACAGTCTTCCAAGATTTGAACTAGCTACATTCACAATGGCAACACTTAATAAGGCTTCTGTACTACATATCCTGCTGTCTGTCAGCCCAGTAAGAATTTTGAAGCAATGAACAGATTTAAGAAGCAGATTTGTTCTACATTTACCGTCAGAGCACTAAACGACTTATCCCATGTGTTATGCTTACAATGAGAGCTTGCTGATGCAATGCCCAAGTTGCTGGAAGCTTTGATAGATGATTGTTGTTGTTGTCTTTCGGCTTTTCCCGGTTAGGGGTCACCACAGCGGAACACCGGTCCGCTAATGATTGGCAGTAGATTTTCACGGTGCCAAGTTGCCAGCTCGACGCCCAACTTTCAACAAAGGCACGCCCATTCACGCATGTCTTTCGGAACGCCACTCGACCCGCGGGGAGGACATGCAAACTCCACACAGAAGGCACTCCCTGCACACTAGCTGAGAATCGAACGGGAGAACCTCTTGCTGTGAGGCAACAACGCTACTACTGCACCATTTGATAGATGATAGTCTTAAAACCAAATTGTGTTTGCAGGTGGCAGTGATATTCATCAGCTTGACAGTGGCACAGAAAATTTTCTGTTGCTGGGAGAAGCCTTGCTGTGACCTATTTGCATCTCCTACCAAAGACAAATGCAGAATCTTCTCTTCCCTGATCCCTCTCTCCACAGGAATGTTGCGGGGATGCTGTCTTCCAGAAATGGCTTCTGTATCTCCTTTATGGTCTTTCCCTATTTTTCTGTATCTTGACATATAATCCAGAAAGCCAATCGGAACAACCCCAGAATCATTCACATTGGCCCAGTTTGCTGCCAACATGTGTAGTTCTGTCTGCTTTGACCTAATTTTATGGACAAACCTGTACTACTTAGGTCCTTCAGAACTCTGCTGACTCACCCATTTGAAAAGTTCTGTCAAATCTTCAACACAGGCGCAAAATATTCATCAGTTAAGTTTCACATTTTTGTCATTTCTAACTCGCACCAAAGATTCCAGAGTTTTTTTAAAGGTCTACAAATCCTTTCTCAGGGGTTAATTTCAGATTAAACCACCATTCAAAAATGCTTTTCCACAGTGGGAGTTGTACTTCATGTTTGAAAAGTTAACTGAACTTCCTTTGCAGTTTTTTTTTTTCATTTTTTTCTTGAAAGGCACTCTTTCTAGTAGGCATTGCACCTACTCAAGAATTTCTGAATTTTCAGGTCTTCTATATTAAAAACTATTACCTTATTTTTCACAAGGATAGATAGTCATTCTACACAATCCTTCTTTGCTGGTTAAGATGACCACCTTAGCCATGAATTCAGCCCTGTGTTTGCTCTTGTTTGCATGTAGCGCACCATCGTGCACGGCTGCGTAGTGGTGGTTATAGACGCAAACATTTTAGTTGTTAAATTTTCCCTTAGCACTTTGCATGTGGTTCTCTAGAGTTTTTTTGCAGCCCTGTTGTACTGTCAGGTGGAACACTAAGCCAATACTCAGAGGTACCAACACAACTCTCACCCACTAGCCATTCCTAAGTGCGACATCTTGTCCTGAGCATATACAATTACCTAACACTGTGAACAGACAATTTCCCGCAGTTTCTCCAGCCAGCTTGGTCGACATGAGCATCCTGTGGCAGCGTAGCAACTGTCTCATGTTCACTGATGACTGTCTACTCCTAGTCCACACAAATTCAACATGTGAGAAATGCAGCTGTATTAAGAACCTTGAATCCATGCTCTCTCACACACCAGACAGTTATGACAATGAGCGGGTTGTCATCATGCGCACACCACCTCCTACTCCACCCAAACCCACATCGCATATACCTATATATGTGGAGGTCCTCACCAGAAACATACCTAAACACCATAGACCTCCCAAATGCAAACACAAGCAAGGTACACTTTAATACTTCCTCTGCAGAACACAATACATGTAATAGCTCAAGAACCAGTGTCTCACCTGTCAAGCTCTTAAGGCAAAACACAAAACCAAACATATTAGTCATAGCTGATTCCATTGTGAGACACACACATGTCCCTCTCACCAGGTTGGATAAGGAAGAGGTCACAGTCAGCTGTCTGTCAGGTGCCAGGATACGCCATATCACACATGCACTCAAGTCTGTCAACAACAGGTACTGATATGATTCTGTCATAGTCCATGTTGGTATGAACGACTTGAGACGTGCCTCTCTGGACTATATGAAGAGAGACATGACTAAGCTCTCTGACTATGTCTCTCAGGCGGTGTGTCCCTAGACATAAGCAGCATTTTACCTTCACCTAGGATGGTGCCTCAGTACAAACAGAAAATGATCAACTTCAATAATTGGCTTAGTTTCTGCTGTCATTCTAAGGGGATCCAGTATCTGGCAGGCTGGGATGACATGATTGACAGACCTCAATGCTTTGCCAGAGATGGTCTTCATCTATCACCCTTGGGATTTTGGCTACTGGCTAGAGCTCTTGCCACCCCTATAATGATTTTTTTAGACAGTGTCTCAAGGACAAAATTCCCAACATAAAAACTCCATGTAAACACAACCCCAAGGTTATGTTGCTAAAGTATAGGAGTCTTAACACGAAACTGCGCTCACTGGAAGCAGTCCTCACCTTGGAAGACACAGACATTGACGCAATCATAGAGACCTGTTTTAAGGCTGTGGAGAGCACCCCCAGTCATACCGAGTTACACCTCCTTTCACACGTTCAAACCACAAACTGAAGGCGTGAAAACTAAAGGAGGCGGTGTATCAATATTCATTAAAGATAAATACACCCCCAGATTGCTTAAACAGTATGATTCCATGGGGATACTTCAGGTGCAATTAATTGTTGTTAGGACACCTATTCAAGTCATTGCCAACTACAGGACCCCCCTCCACCAATCAGGACACCCAATGTGCCTGTTTGGATCTACTTGAGTCTATCAAGATGCATGCGAACACCGTGGTTTTGGGCGACTTTAACTACCCAGCCATTGACTGGGTGAATTACTTGGGCTCAAACTCACTTGCCCAAAGCTTCCATGACTTAACTCCAATGCCTTGGACCAGCTGGTTGACACTTCTACAATGGGTGCCAACATTCTGGATCTGGTGCTGTAACACCCCCACTGTGAGGTCTTCCCTGATGAGATCTGACCACAAATCATTTTCATTCGAAGTAACTATCACACCTGACTCCACCCCCCACCCCCAGCAGCAACTAAACTAAAAAACTTCTCCAGAGCAGATTATAACCTCTTACAGGATGGCATAAATACCTTCACTGCACCTCCCCCCTCAGATGGAACTGGCAACTATGCCGAGTTCTTCACCAGTGCTTTATACAAACACCTGTATAACTGCATTGACTCAGCCATACTTGATAGGAGCAAACCAAGCTCCTGAAGGAAGAGCAAACCTGCCTGGTGGACAACTGCCATTAACAGGTGTTACAATAAGAGGAAAAAAATTCTGTGTAAGAGTAAGAGGGAGCGAGCCCTAAACTGGAAACACTCCCTCCTCAGCTTAAACAAGCAGATAAGACTTCTTGTGAATTCCTCAATAGCAAACTCCCAGATTTGTGCCAAACTGGTAGTTAATGATACCACATTCCACATATAACTGAGCCTGTGGACACAGCTAACCTGTTGTCCGACAGATTCTGTGAAAACCTCTCTGCCCTGTCCCCACCACACGTACCCCATGACATCCCTACCACTTGTTCCCTACCTTATATCTCTAGAGAGAAGCATCTATGGGACCTGATAACATCCCAGGCTATGTCCTACATGGGCTCCAACAAGAATTAGCAACGCCATTTGGTACACTTTTCAGTCAGTCTAAGCACCGGCTTCATACCAGCTGAATGGAAAACAGCCACCGTTATTCCCTTGCACAAAGGTGGTGCTTCCACTGACCCCAGAAACTATAGAGCTGTTAGCCTGAATAGTCTTGTCTGCAAGGTCATGGAGCAAATTGTCATGGACCTTATCAAAGATATAGGTAAACTCCAAACACTTGACCCTACTCAGTTTGGATTTGCCAAAGGGAAATCATGCCTGTTAAATCTGGTGGACTACTTTGAGATAGTCACCAAGGACCTGGACGAGGGGAAATCTGTGCATACAGCCTACCTAGACTTAGCCAAAGCATTTGACACTATCCCCCTCTCAAGGATCATTGACAAACTCACCCAGTTAGGTATCAACCCTCAACCCTTTTATTGTTAGATGGGTCTCTAACTGGCTCACTGCTAGAACCCATGTAGTCAAAATATGGGAATCCATCTCCAGCAGCAGACCTGTAACCAGTGGTGTTTCACAGGGATCCGTCCTGGGACCTCTACTGTTTGGAATCTATTTCTCCGAAGTACAAGCAAAAACTAAAGGTCTGTGGCTGACAAAGCTTGCTGATGACTTCTAACTGGGAGTGGTCATAGAATCTTCAAATGTTGTCAGCATCATACAAGAGGGTCTTACACAAAGAAATGATTGGTGCCAAAGCCGTGGCCTTAAACTCAATGCAAAAAGTGTATTATCAACCCTCTCAATAAGAGTGATGTTCCTGCTAACTACCACATCAATAGCAACACTTTTAAGTACGCACTCAGTGGTGAGAGACCTGGGCACACAGGTTGACAGCAACATTACCTTTGACCACCGTGTTTCCTCAGTGGTAAGAAGGGCATTCTGTATTGTTCGTCTCCTAAAGAAGGGCATTGCCTCCAGAAAAAAAGAAGTTATAGTCTCTTTCTACTCTTCCTTCATCAAGCCAATAATTGAATACAGTGCCCCTTTTGGTATGGCCCTTTCCAAGCACCTGCAGCAATTGGAGAGCCCACAAAGGTTTATCACAAGGAAAATTCAAGGTCTTCAGCATCTGTCCTATGTGGATCATCTCAAATCACTGAACTCCCCACCGAAAGTGTGAAAGTTATGTACTTATAGTGATAGTATTGTATGATAATATCTATACTCGTTAACATATCCTCTTTCCCTAAGCCTCCGGTAGATGTGCAGTGGGTGTTGTTCAGGTTTCTTCGCTGGCTTCTCTTTTCTGGTGGTAATTGTACTGCTGTGCTTCACCTTCAAGTGTGTTACACCTGAGATCTGAGAGGAAGCTAGAGTGCAGTGCTTTATGGGTAAGGGGGTTGCTGCAGTCTGTCAAAAGTTTCAGATGCTGAGCTGACTGGAGGCCTGTAGTTTTAGTCATACTGGATATTGAAGGTGAACCTTATCACGCAGAACTATCATTATGGCATGTGCATACATTTTTCTTGTTCTGTCTCCCCATGTATAACTGTATTAAATGCAGTCAGTGCTCACCTTCACATTTAATAAACTCGCTCCAATATGGAAGAGTTTTTGAAGGATAGAAAAACGACAAAGCTTTCGGATATAAAAAAACATCCTTCCTTAGTGTCTCTGTGGAGTCTTTTTTTAATAAATTTTATTTGGCTTGATGGTGTGGAGAGACTGTTTTCTTTTTTGTTGCTTTGGTGTTGCTCTTTTTGTTGCTTTGGTGTTGCTCTCTCCACCTTATCACTTGTTCCACGTTTTTATTGTTAGGGTGGAGGACAGACCAGTGGAGAGAAGGGAGTCCAAAATTGTATAAAGTAGAGGCAAACAGTTTGAGCAAGATTATATTTACTTTGTTAGTTGCCGTTTGTAAATGAATATTACATATTTTAATAAAGCACTGTTATATTGTTAATTCAGATAAGATTCTAAGTAGTCTTACTTTGATTGTTTTCATACAGAATTTCTCCCAGCGTAAATGATGAAGTGGTCCATTCAGAGATCTTTGGAGTCAAAAATGATGGCATGCAGTGCAAGAGATGCTTTGTTTTTGAATTTATGGATCATAATGTGTGAATTGCATGATTAATGAGCACTATATAAAGAATTGTTATCAAAACACTGGAGTATGCCCTAAAGTACCCATGAGGTTTGTTATACAGTTCAAACTAAGAGACCAAATATGCTAAGAATAGAGGAGTATGTAAGAGGCATCAAAAATATTTTCCCTTTTAATCCTGTTGCCAACATTTTCATCAGAAGCATAATCAAAATTTTAACATTTTAGTGTTTTATCATGTACACATGGCACAATGTTTTTTGGGGTTTTATTAACAAGGGAAGTTTGATTATTTTTTGTTTGACCTTATCCCCTAAGGGACTAAATAATTAATTATGAAATACTTATTGCAATAATTGCACTAATGTATATTATTCATGCACATTTTTGACTTTTTTATATGGACTTCAGTAATTGCCTTCTATGACACAATGAGATAGCTAGTTCTTTATCTGGTCTTTCAGGATGTGGTCACAACTGCATATTAATGTTCTAGTAATTGCGGCATTGGGGTCATCTGTCCTGCCACCTGAATGCATGGCTGACCATCACACAGGACAATCTTTCTCTTCCTGTGGAAGAGAGTTGTCATCATTTCCAGACATTTCCTTTTGCTTTCACTTCAGCACCCAGGGTTTTATGCATGTTCATGATTGCAGTGAACCAGAAGCTGCAAGGGGTGAAGACATTTCCTTATGTGGATGATTGACTGCCAGCCACATCAGCCCATGACGGAGTTATTTTTCTTTGAGGGAGTTTCTTCTGAGTCTGTCCCATTTATTAATCATCACAGTAAACAAGTCCCAAATGGCCCCTTGTAAGTTTCTTACATTCATTGAATGCACCACGGACACCCTGTCCTGAGGGGCACATCATTCCTTGTCTTTACAGAACAGGATGCTTCAGATCATTTGCATTCTCTCAGACCCTGTCTTTTTTTTACCTTAAAGCTGTTGAGTTAATGGCAGAAACTATTTTCATGGTTCTGAATGTCATACCAATAAAGAAGAGAACTTTTCAGTGGAAATTGAACATTCAGTGGGCTCAGTAGATGGCTCCCTTGACTCCATACGTAAAAGTTTCCAAAACTTGCAGGTTTCAGTTCACATGATAAATGCCCATGTCTGACTTGACATTGAACAGTCCTCTCCTTGTCCCTAGTCCTTCTAGCCCATCTCTGCTGACAGGATTAAAAAAATACCGTAAAAAACTCAAGCCCACAGCACTAGCATCTGACAACTTACCAGCAGAATTCGTACAAGTAGCAGCCGATGCCATTGCCTACCCTATATCCTCATTTACAGATCCCTGTCCGAAGCCCTTGTCCCCGAAATATGGAAAATATCAAATATAATCCCTCTTCATAAAGGAGAGAATTCCACAGAACTGACAAACTATCGTCCAATAGTTCTCCTATCCCCTGTAGCCAAAATCCTGGAGAGATGTATACACACCCAAGTTATGGACTACTTGCATACACACAAACTCCTATCAGTTACTCAACATGGCTTTTGTCCCTATCACAGTACCACCACAGCTCTTATGTCCTTCACTAATACAGTTAACTACCACAGAAACAATGGCATGTTTGTGTCAGCCACCTTCTTCAACTTGTCAAAAGCCTTTGACATGGTTAGCCACAGTATACTTGTCAAAACTCTCTCCAGTATAGGCCTTAGTGACTCATCCTTAGCCTGGTTCCTAAGCTACCTCACTGGCCACCAACAAGCAGTGTTGTGGCAACATGAACTCTCTCCTCTGCTCCCAGTCATTCTTGGTGTACCACAAGGCTCCGTTCTAGGCCCATTACTTTTCTCTCTGTATAATATCTGCTCTTCTATTCCTCATGCATCTGTCATAGAATATGCAGATGATTCCACTCTAATCTGTTCAGTTTCTTCCTTATAAGACCTCCAATCACTTACTCAACGATCCTTTCTAGCAGTTGAAAAATTCCTAACATCCAACTTATTTTGAATCCTAATAAAACAAAACTGCTCCTTTTCAAACCAACCAGATCCACCTCTTTAGACCCCACATTTAATAACACATCCAGTAACAAAGCTATAATTTCCCCCATAGCTCACACAAAACTTCAGTGTTGAGATTGACAATAATAACACATCCAGTAACAAAGCTATAATTTCCCCCATAGCTCACACAAAACTTCAGTGTTGAGATTGACAATAATTTGAGATTTGATATTCACATTGCCCACACTATTAAAAAAGTACATAAGAAACTGGGAACCCTATGTAGGAACAGACAGTATCTCACCAAACAATCAAAAGCCACCATGTATTGTATCCACCTCCTTTCCACCCTACTATATGCCTCCCCTATCTTCACCAATCTTAGAAAGACTGTTTTAGCAAAACTAGAATCTTGCTATAACAAAATAGCCAGGTTTGCTACTGACTCCCCATGTACAACACACCACTGTCTAGCATTAAAGCACCTTAACTGGCTAGAATTTCCTCAACTTTTGCAATACAATCAACTTATGCTAGCTCATACAATTCTGCATTACCCCGAGAAAACCCCTTCTCTATAAACCTTACTGCAACCATACTCAAGTAACAGGACTCTGCGCTCAAACAATAAATTCCTTCTTGAAGTAACTAAACCCCTCAACACAGCAGGAGAACCACTCTTCTTTAACTACGTATCCAAGCTGTCTAACTCCTTATCAACACATGTATCTACTATCTTACCATTAACACAGTTTAAAAAGACACTAAGAACTCAGTATACTTCTAATTGGTTCTGTTGCTGTACTGGTCCAGGCTACCTTCAATCTTCAGTTCCACTATACTCTGTAGGGAATTGTTAGAAGGTCTTTGTTGTATTTCTTAGAAGTATTACATAACCAGACTAGTCAGTTATACATTGTGTAATATTCTCTGTATGTGTCTACTTAATTATGTTTTCTCACTCTGTTAATGTCAACTTATTTCTTCTATGTTGTGTTTTTCATAACTCTTTTGTATATTATGTACTGCATACATTCTTACTGTTTATTTGTGGAGCTTTTCTCCTCGGGCCTCCACTGAAAAAGGGCATGTGTCTAGTGGACTTTCCCAGTTAACAAATGTGAAATAAATAAATAGTCCTGCAGTGACCTTTGACACAGCTGTATCTGCCTTAGAGGGGGAACATTGTCAGGGACAGATTGTCCAAGGAGTATGGTCACAGATATAGGCCAATTTGTATGTCAGCATCATAGAGGTGAGAGCAATTCATTTAATATTACAGTCTTTGTAGGAGGATTCCCCAGTTCAGAGTGCATTTGCTGTCAACACTTGCAATATGACACTGGTTTGTTACATAGACCTAACATTTTCACCAACGCCCTCTATACATTCACACATTAGGCCACCGTAATACAATATGTAGGTGATTCCACTCTCATTTGGACATCTGACAAACATGATACACCTCAAAAAAATCACTCAGAAAGCTTTAACAGCCACTGAAACATGGCTCTGTAACTCACAACTCATGCTCAACCCAAAAAAAAACAAACTACTGTGGCAGCGCAGTGGTTAGCGTTGTCACCTCACACTAAGAGGTTCTTTAGTTCGATTCTCGACTGGGGTGCCTTCTGTGCAGAGTCTGCATGTCCTCCCTGTGTTCGAATGGGTCTCCTCTGGGTTCTTCAGTTTCCTCCCACATTCCAAAGACATGCGTCTGGAGCATTTCTCTCCAGGTCTCAGCTGAAAATGGGCTGTATCCCAGTCGGACTTTTCCAGTAAACAAATGTTAAATAAATAAGTAAATAAATTCCCCTCCAAATCCCTGTCTCATGAAAAAACAAAATGTAGAGTTTTCTTTCTTGATAATACAACCATTGAAATCACTTCTGTTAGCAAATTATTATAGGTTCATAGGTTGGTACTAGACTATCGGCCCTAGGGCCTATGCAAGCCTAGCCATAACAATTGCCTGGATATTTCTTCCCACAATATTTACTTCTCTGGACCCCTGTCTAGCAGGGCGACTGACATTATCCCCGGGGTGAATTTCCTATCTCCCATCCAATCATCAAGGTTCCTTTTGAAGAGGGCCAATGAGGTGTTCTGCTTAACATGTATGGGCAGTCTATTCCAGAGTATGGGGAGTCTCTGGGTCAGAAACCTATCCCTCCAGCATGTTTTGTTCGTTGTGATGACAAGGTTTAGATCCCTGGAGCGTGTGGCTCTGAAAGATTGGGATTTCTTTAAGTGGAGCATGTCCAACAGTTCAGGGTTTGACATGGCCTTGTATGTTAAGCAGAGATCGCCTCTGAGTAGACGATATGCCACAGAGTATAGCTGGAGTTATTTTAGACAGTCAGCATATGGAATCTGCTTTAGGCCTGTGATTCTTTTAGTGAGGTATTTCTGTGGCCTTTGCAGATGTCTTGTGAGATACATACCAAATGGGGCATTATACTCTATAATGGGTCTAATGAGGGATGAGTACAGTGGGACAATGACCTCCTTTTTTCTGGATGAAAAGCCCTTAGTGATGAGGTGTGCCACATAGAAGGATTTCCTGACTGTTGTGGCGATGTGGTTATCGAAAGTGAGACCACTGTCCACCTGTGTCCCTAAGTCTCTCATCACACTTTCGATGTTTAGTGTCCTGCTACCTATGTGGTAATTCATGGGTACATGTTTTTTTTCCAAAGGGGATAAATATAAATTTCTTGGCATTAAGCTTGAGCCCATGGCTCTGGCACCAGGCATCTGTTTCTGTAAGGCCCTTTTGTAGAATATCCACATCATTTGGAGATTCAGTAATGGCTCCCAGTTTGTAGTCATCTGCGAACTTTGTTATCCAGAGTCCCTTAGTGTTGGCATGTACTTCAGAGAAGTAGATGCCAAACAAGAGTGGTCCCAGGACTGAACCCTGAGGTACTCCACTTGTCTGGATCTGGATTTGGAGTCGGCTACTTTTACAGTCTGGGTTCTGTCAGTAAGCCAGTTGGCAACCCATCAATTGACGTAGGGATTTATGCCCAGCTTAGTAAGTTTATCTATGATTCCAGAGTGGGGGATGGTGTTGAAGGCCTTGGCAAGGTCCAGATAGGTTGTGTGGACCGCTTTACCCTCGTCCACATCTCTGGAGATTGATTTGAAGAAGTCAGTCAAATTCATGAGACAAGATCGGCCCTCAGCAAACCCGAACTGGGTGGTGTCCAGTGTTTGAAGGTTTCCAATGTCTTTGTTTATAAGTTCCATGATAATGCGTTCCATGCCCTTGCAGATCAGGCTTGTCAGACTGATGGGACGGTAGTTCCCGAGATCCAAGGCAGATCCTCCCTTGTGGAGCGGGATAGCTGTAACTGTACGCCACTCAGTGGGCACAAAGCCTGAGGTGAGGCTATGATTAAACATGACACTTCAGTGAGGTGCCAGTTCATTTTGTAGTTCATGTAGTACACAGCCTGGGATGTCATCTAGTTCCATGGATGCTGTATTCTTAGCTTTGGAGAGTGCTGTTTCTAACTGTTTGGCCGTGATTACTGGAATTTGGCAATCTTTTGGTATTGAGATGGGCCCTTTAGGGGGTGAGAGGGGGGTGAAGTTGGCACTAAATCGATCTGCCAGGATATTGGCAATATCCTTGGGATCAGTATATTTAATGCCATTCTGTTGTAGCTCAGAGCAGATTTGATCATTGCCATTTAGATTCTTGACATAACTATAGAATGCCGTGTGGTTGTCTTTGGAATCTTTGGCAGATTTATTTTTGTAACTAGCTTTTGAGGATTTTATGAGGGATCTCAGCTTCTTACTGAGGCTGGTGAGGGAGTTTTTTGCATCCTGAGATTTTCTTCTTTTCTGCAACAGTTACTTCCTTCTGTTGTATAGTTTGTTTATGGCAGGGGACCACCAGATTGGCTTCCTTTTTTTGGAGAAGAGCATTTTGGTTCTATTTGGGATGACACGATTCATGCACGAGTGGATGTGCTCGTACAGTGCCTTAGTGTAGGATTCTGCAATTGAACTTCCAGATCCAGTCTGCGTGGGTGTCGTGAAGTTTGTCACTTCTTTGGCTTTGGAGAAGTTTTTTTAAGGAGTTTTCCTTACTGGGGGTGGGATATGGATGTCAAGGGTGATTTGCTTATCGTCAGACCTGACCAATGAGGGGGTGACCACTGGTGTGGAGCATCTATCTCCCATGTTGGTAATGACCAGGTCTAGGATATTGGAGCCCCTGATGGGACAATGGATTAGTTGATCCAGGGTGTTGGAATTTATGAATTCCAAGAACCGTTGGGAAAAGGAGTTGGTACCTGAGTAGTTTTCCCAGTTAATGGCAGGGTAGTTGAAATCACCCAATATTAGGGTGTTTGGTTGTATCTTAATATTTTCCAGTATGTTTAGAAAGGTGTAGTGAGAATCCTGGGGCATGGTGGGGGATCTGTAGCGAGCTACAATTTGGATTGCAGTCTTACCTAGTGTTAGTTGCACCTGGAGAATTTCAGATGCATTGTGTTGGGCAACTAGCCTGGAGGTGTGAATATCCTTGGTGAATATAGACACTCCTCCACCTTTAGTGTTTCGGTCTTGGTTTTGTGGCCGAAAAGTGTGGTAAGAATTGTAGCCTGGTATTGCAGGGGTGCTCTCTGGAGCCTTGAACCAGGTCTCAGTTACTGTACAGATATCGATGTTTTCCATTTTTAGGAGTGCCTCGAGAGAGTGCATGTTGAGGTTTAGACTTCTAGCATTGAGTAGCATTACCTTCAGATTTTGCATGCTTGTATCTGTTACGGTGGTGGTTTTATCCTTTGAACCTTGCCTAAAACGGCACTATAGGGTGGCAAGAGCTTTAGCCGGTTACCTGAATCCCAGGGGTGACAGGTGCAGACCATCTCTGGCAAAGCATTGTGGTTTGTCTATCTTGTTTTCCCAGGCAGACAAATACTGGATCTCTTTTGAATGACACTAGAAGCTTAGCCAATTGTTGAAGTCAGTCATTTTGTCCTGATACTGTGGTATCATTCTGGGCGAAGGCAGGATGCTACTCAGGGCTAGGGTCATACCTGCCTGGGTCACATGATACAAGAGCTCTTCCATGTCTCTTTTCATGTAGTCCAGGGAGGTACGTCTCGAGTCATTCACTCCAGCATGGACAATGACAGAGTCATATTTGTACTTGTTGTGGAGTGACTTGAATGCATGCGTTATGTGGCGGATCCTGGCACCTAACAGGCAGCTGACTGTAATTTTCTCCTGGTGAGTGGGACATAAGTGTGCCTGACTATAGAGTCACCTATGACTAAAGTGTTGGGTACATTGTCTTGCCTTGGGGACTGTTGTTGGGTGGCACACTGGCGTTGTGAGCTATGTCTCACTTTGGTTGTGACTGGTGTTTGTTTGCGTTTCAGCTTCGGAGGTCCTTGTTGCTTGGGCAGGTTAATTTTAAGGGCCTCCACATATGTGGGTTTAGTGTTGCTATGTGTGGGTGTTGATGGTGTGGGTTTTGAAGGTAGGGCTGCCAGATTTCTTTGTGGCCAAAACCGGACTAAGGTCACACCCCTCGCATCACCCATAACTCCACCCATTCCCACCTACTCTCCCATCAATGCCACACCCATTTTGTGACATCACTGTGACATCAGCTGATGGGAACGCCCTCTTTTTCTGTTCCGGATAAGACCATTCTTATTTTGAAGACTGCAAGGTAACATTTTCTTTTGCTTCTCACTGGTATGGAGTTTATGGATGGTTGTTACAGTTACAAGAAATAAATACGGAATAGTTAGTCTCAGGCAGCACTAAAACATACACTAGAAATGCAGGTACTTTGATGTGCAGTAACTTCTGATCACTTAGTCAGAATGTTACCAAATCTGCAGTATGCAGATAAATGCTTGTTGCTGTCACAGATAGGAACATAATCCCAGAGAAGTGAAACATGAAGAGTTGAGTAATGGGAGGCAGAGGTGGATAGAAAATTATTTTCTTTACTAAAGGTATTAAAACAGTAACACAAAGAAAAAAGCTACCAAAAACAATAAACTTTAATCAATAACAATGCAATAGTGCAGTGGTAATGTAAGAAGCATGCCGAGAAGTATGTCAGGATAGTATGTAGTATCAATGATCACAATCAAGTAGATGCAGTACAAGATTTTAATCAGTAAAAGTAGTAAACTAGGTAAGAAGAGTACCTGTTCACCATCATAACATTGTACAGTATAATGTTTCAAAGGAGAAAATAAAGTATTTGGGTATGCACAATTGTTGGGCATGGGATGCGATTAGAAGGAGAGAAAGGTATGAATCAAACGAAAGGAATACAGGAAAGGAGACTGAAAAAATAAAATGAAAACAATTGTGTTGGGGAACACGAGGGGAAATTGCAGCTGACTCCTACCCAGGGTCCGGATATCCAAGCAGTACTACAGAATTTGAGACATGGTTACTGGTAAGCCAGTGTGCACTCATTTGGTGACACACCTTGTAGACACAGTACCTCAGTGCCCAACAAATAGGCCCCTTACAGTGTGCCAGAGTTATTTAAACAAATCCTGCAAGATGAGCAATAGGAGATGTTGGATAGGGATAATCCAGGACAAAATACAAATTAATAAACAAATATATTATTTTATTTTAATATTAATTAATAGCATACATTTCTGATATCTAATATGAAATATTATTAAGCTCAAGAAGCCATCATGCGGAGGGAGAGGTGGGGTGGTAGACAGGGTTACTTACCACCTGTCCCACTTTGTGAGGGACAGTCCCTCTTTTGTGTCCTGCAAAAAAATTGTAAAAATGGAAAATGTCCTGAGATTTTAGGGCAAAATTATTTCCTATATTTTATGCAATAGACTAGTTGTATAAAACAGGAATTCTGTATCTGAAACACTTAAATGTTAAAAGAAACAGAACAAGCAACTAAAATGCTACAAGAATACACTTTTATTTAGGCAAAACAGTGAAGTTCTGTCCTTTGTACTGGCTGTGGGTATGTTTTGGCCTGAAAAATCTGATGTTTGTGCCACAACTGTCCCACTTTGGGCATTTGAAAAGGTGGTAACTCTAGTGATGAGAGGTCAGATGCGGGGTCCCCCTCAAAATGATCTGAAATTATGGCCCACAGTTGGTAAGGCGGTCCTCATTCCTTCAAAAATATTGCTGCAAGTCTGGCAACAGCTAAAAGCTCAGTTCTAGCCAGTCTTAACATTTTTTTCTGCGACTCATTCAGTGATGCACAAAGGCATTCATTATTCCTCTCCCACAACCGAAAATTACAAATATAAACTGATTAAGAACAAAAAACACCAAACATTAGAACTGATAACATATTTAGCGGTAATTTACCTTAACTAAGGGGCACTATCGCAAGCAAGCAGCTGAATAGAATAGATGGAAAAAAGTCCTTGACTATTTCTGGATTTCAGTACTTTTGAATGAGTACCATCGTCCAACTATCCGCTCAACAACGAAGTAAACCGAGACACTGTCATAGTCTTCAAACGCCGGTTTAAACTATCCAGCTATTCATTACATGACCGAGCTGTAGCCTGTCAAACACACTCCTCCTACTCCAGCATTCTGCTGCGTATTGCAGCCAGTGGACTGGTTTCTCATTAAAAGGTGCCAGGTCAGGTGTGTAAAACTGTTACAGCATGCTGCGTGAGCGTGAGTGACACTGACAACGGTGATGACACGTAAAACCCGCTTTAGAGAAATAAAGTGGTCAAGTGGAACAAAACTAAGTACACAATCATATCACGCTGAATTTGCGTTGCGCGTATGTTTCAGTTTTTTACTTTTTTTACTTTTCAGTCCTCCTTAAGTTGACTCGGATGACTCGGACTGCGCAAAAAAAAAAAAACGGACTTTATTTAGTCCGGTTTTGATGATTTTTTTTCACCGGACAATTTCACTGAAAACCGGATAGTCCGGTCAAAAACCGGACAGCTGGCAACCCTATTTGAAGGGCTATGATTTGCTTGAGGTGTAATGCAGGTGTTAACCTTCTCCTCTTGACTGTCTAGCACAATCTTGGCCGGAGAGAGCTTTGCTTCCAGTTTGGCTATGTAAGTGCATCTCTCGCAGGTTGTAGTGTTGGGTGGTAGGAGGTGAGGATTGTCTGTGTACATGAGGCAGTTGCCGCATTGCCCCAGTATGCCCAGATTCACCAGGTGGACAGTAGAAATCACCGGAAGCTGACCCTTGGACATGCCTGTTTACGTGTTTTTTTTGTAAATTTTAAGAGCTGTTTTCCCTTACCCTTTGCAAGGTACTTTGCAATTATAGGCTGTTTAGTGCCTATGATTAATTTCTCCTTATTGGCAAGGGGAGCGGAGTGCTTGTATCAGTTTCAGGCTTCCTATTGCTTTCCAGCAGGTTCTAGAGCAGGTGCTAGTCACAGGGGTTCAGATTTTAGTAGTACTACTGAGAAACCAGCTAGTTCTAAGGGAAAATTTGAAGAGCAGACTTTCTGGCACCTGGAATAGTTTAACTGTAACCCTGCAGTGCTGCACGATGTGAAAAATGTGCAAACACACGCATTTGTAAGCCAGAAAGTTGAAAGGGATAGAAATCAGCCCAAAAAGGGTAATAAAATTACAATTTCAGAGCTGGAAACCACTCCTCTAGCGTTAGATAGGCAGTACAATGCTCACCACTCCCACTGATAAGCAGTAGGACTTCCCTCTTCCACAGCAAGATCTGGATAGCTCTGAACACAGAAAATAAAGTCCCGAGACAAGCAAAGCCTGGGATATGGACTGGCTAGGAAAGGTGGGAAACGAGCAAACAAGATAGTATTTTTTTTTTTGTTGAAACAGGCTTAACAATGCAATAGTACAGTAAATAAACACAGAAAATGCTAACACATTTGAGTGTGTAGTCCTAAACAGTAAATGCAATTAAAACTCTACAAAATTAGCAATTTAAAACTTTTTAAATGAAGCAAGGCAAGTGCACAACTGGAAAATGATTTAAGAGGCAGTAATACAGCAGAATAAGTAGGTAGTCTACATATACAGAGAAGTCTATATATACAGAAAAGCAGCTTAAACACAAACAATTCAGATGCAGTGCAACCTAGAGCACTTAAGTTGTAGCAATATTAAGGCAATTAGTTATAATAAATGCTCTAAAATATACTCTATATTTCCAAAATGTTTGAGAAGCATAGTCAGAACACAAGGAGATTCAGGCAATTTTTTTTTGAAAGGGAAAAAGGGGAAACAGAATGCCTTATCAAATGTTCTCTCTGTATTAGGTAGAATGAGCTAATGACACTAGACTGGGAGGAGTGTCCCAGATCAGATTTACAGTAGGGGCGGGCAACTGCAAAGCCACCAAGTATAACAGCAAGACACCAACAGGGAGGGAGTGGGGACAATACTAAAACTATTAGCCTACAGATAGCAAACAGTACAGAAAGGCACAAAATGAGAGTTTTTAAACAGATAAAGGAGCAATGAGACTCTACAGAATGCTTTTAACTGCAAACAAATCAGTTACCCGTGCAGATTAGTTAATAGCAATAAAATACACTACAAAACTATGCAGCAAGCAATAAAAAGTGCTATATATAAATTGCTAGAAACAATAATCAGTATAAATAATCCAAAAAAACAGGATACTTATATATTTCAGCTCAGATTTGTAGTCAACACCTCTCCTCCACTCTGCTCAGTGTGTATAGACAAATCCTCTCAAAGTTAGGGCTTGAATATGACTCTATGAACAAAATTGCATAAGACAAAACTCATTAAAAACTAGGGATGCTTTAGAGAGCCAAATACTTTCTTACTTGACGCAACTATAGCTTCACTTGCCACTACTTACCTCCTCCACACTCTTCTTTATTGCGCTCCCATCCTTACTAACCTTCAGACCTACAAAATTTAAAACTTGAACAATGCTACACAAAGTTGTTAAATTTACAGAAAATGCCCTTTTTAGAACCCACCACTGTATAGCACTAAAATGCCTAAATTTGTTAGAACTGCCTCATCAACTAACAAAATACACAGCTTCTTACCACCTATAAAATTATCCGGCATTCATCTGCCTGTCCAGCACTAAAAAACATTCTACGCAACTATGTTCCCAGTAGGTCATTGCGATCTAGTGACCAAAAATTCTTGTCTACAAACTTAGCAAATCTGATGGGCATTGTCTGTACTTGTGCAAGGTTGCTAAGGCCTTGGAACTTTACCTGAATACCCTCCCTCCTATCTTTCAAAACCAGTCTGAAAGACTTCCTATTTGAAAATCTGGCTATATTCTTGCTCAAAACCAAGATAAACTACTGTATATCCCTAAATGTGAAAAAGCACCTTTTCATTCCTTATACCTCCTTACTGTCCCTTCTTTGCTTCCTTCCTTCTATCAAATTCTCTTCCCTTACTCTAAATATACCATAAGCCTGTTTTTCCCTCACTTTATATTGCAATTCATGTTTGCATTAGATTAACGTACCATTAACTTCTCTACAAACTCTCTTAAATTTCTATAAATGTTTAACAGATTGTCGTATAACTTGTATCAGTTCTTAACCAATGTTTTTATATTATCACTGATCTAGTATAATTAGTTAAACTTTAGATGTTTTTGTTTTATTGTTGAAAATTGTAAAAGTGCTGTTATTAAAATGTTATGTAATAATTTGGAGCTTTTCCTCCCCAGACCTCCACTGAAAATTGGCTTCTACCCAGTGGGACTTTCCTGGTAATCAGATATCAAATGTCAATAAATTAATTGGGCAAATAACCAGGTTTTCTTTGATAGATCTGAATCTGAGACAAAGCATGAGGTTCAATCAGAACATGTTTGCAACGTGAGAGATATGTCTCACCATCTTCTTTCGGCTGTTCCCGTTAGGGGTCGCCACAGCGGATCATCTGTTTCCATTTCTTCCTGTCCTCTGCATCATGCTCTTTCACACCAACCGCCTGCATGTCCTCTCTCACCACATCCATAAACCTCATCTTAGACCTTCCTCTTTTCCTCTTACCTGGCAGCTCCATCCTTAGCATCCTTTTCCCAATATACCCAGCATCCCTCCTCAGCACATGTCCAAACCAACGCAATCTCGCCTCTCTTGCTTTGTCTTCAAACTGTCCAACCTGTGCTGACCCTCTAATATACTGATTCCTAATCCTGTCCATCTTGTCTAATTTGTCATATTTTGTTTTATTTTTGAAGATTGTATAATTATTTATCTTAAAATATTTTGTAATTATTTGGAACTGTTTTCCCCGGGCCACTGCTGAAAATGGTCTTCTACCCAGTCGGACTTTTCCAGTTGTCAGATGTCAATAAATAAGCAAACAGGGAAGATTTTGCTTCTTCCCTGTTTGTCAGGAGGCGATGAAGCAATGGTAATGGATTCTCTCAACCAGCTATTTTCTGATGTCTTCTCACATTCCTGTGGAGGCCATTTCACCAGTGTGCAGGCACAGTCACTACCTACTGATGCCACAAAAGTAGTCTGTAAGCCTGTCAGTAGCATGGAAGATCTTTTTTTTCAGTAGGGGAAACCTTACTGTACCGTTTTGGTATTCCCAGCCAGTGCCAAGTACATCTTTTCCCTTATCCTTCGTTCTGGAGGACATATCAGGAACTTTGTCATCCAGAAATGGCATTTCAGACTCCTTTATCCTTTTTCCTGTTTTTTCTTATTTTGAAATTCATTCATAAAGCCAAACTGAGCAATCCCAAGATCATTGTCATAACTCCATATTGACCTTGACAAGTTTGTTTCTTTCTGTTTTGGCCTCATCTTAAGAAGCCTGTACATCAGAAGGCCTTCAGAACCTTCCTTGTTACTTCCATCCATTAAATCTGAAACTAGGTAGCACTTAAAAAAAACAGTGGCTTACAGTAATTCATTAACAAGCGTTTATATGTCAAACAAGCCTGTGGCATTCTAGTGTTTTGTCCACAAAATTAAAATTAATAGTTTTCACAGAAATCTGCATAAACTTAAACACACATTTTAATTGAAGAATATTGAAAGGTTTTGAAATGCTTTCATATTCTCTCTTTTCCAGGTCCTGGAAATGCGCAGCTTGGATAGTCAGATACCTCAAGAAGATCCACGAACTGCTGTGGAGCCTAGCAAGAACACAAGTGTCCACAATGAGCCATCTCGACGTCAAGTACAGACTGTAGACCGGGTTGGTCATTCAGATGGGCCTGGTCTTTCTAATCAAGTAGTCTATGACCTCAGTTTCAGTTTTGAAGAATTAAATAATCTTGGTCTTGAAGATCCTCCACAAAACACCAATGGCTGGCAGGTTTGTATATGGAGGATTCTGTACTACATATCCTTAATGTGAAATTATGTGATGCACTTCTTGCAAATACAGAATTAATTTCTGCTGACATTGTTAACAGAAGAAAATATATCCAGTTTCTCAGGTATTCATTTAGTCATGTCAGTCGCCCAGCTAGACAGGGGTCCAGGGAAGTAAATACTGTGGGAAGAAATAGCCAGAGAATTGTTATGGCTAGGCTTGTATAGCCGATAGCCTAGTACCAGCCTATGAACCTAGTAACTTTCTGTAGTGTAGACAACAAAAGTTAAGTGCTATCAGTAGGAACATCATCACCGAGGGGAACTCTGTAACATATGACTGGATTTTTAAGGAGGTGACAGTAGATTGTTGTTCGTGGAAATGCTAGACCTTGAGAAAACACTATTGGCAGAAGCCTTCCACAAATAAGTGTGTAAATTTAAACGTGCATATATGTAGCCTCTGTGTCTGTCACAGTGTTCACTGGATATTTCCTGGTATTTATGTGGATTACAGGACCCTTTTGTGACAGTGTGTGTTTCAGCATTCGTATACGAGAAGGTGCCTAACAGCCAATGTCCGAGATACATCAATGGCTTTGTGTATTGAAGTCAGCAGCATCAGTGTTGTTGTTCCCCTGGACTTGTATGTATATACCAAAGTCATTGTATCCTTCCACTTGTCCCTCATGTACTTTTGTTCAGTCCTTTCCTATGTTCCAAGCAACTCTTTAAGTCACATACAGCTCTGTCAAACAGTTCAACTCGGGGCCTTGCCACCCTTTCTGTGAAATATTTTTTCAAGTTTGTCACCAGCTACAGATTTCTTTGGAGACAATCCCTTACCATCATCCACAACTGTCTCTCAAAACTATATGTCATTAGCTTGCATACTGATCTTCCTTTCCAGACCCATTGTGATCTCTGACACAGGTTTCCTAAAATAAGACCCCTCCCAGTGTTGATCCTTGTACCACCATACTGCTTTCTGAATTTTCTTTTGATGGTTCCCATTTTTAGTAACCACCTTTTGCTTACAGAACGCAGGCAGTTTCCATTTCATTCCACCATTTTGAGCCTCACCCAGTAACTCATATTTCAGTGGTTAAACATTTCTGAAAGGTGACTGATGATTAAATTCCTTGACCTGACATGATAGCTTGTTCATAGGTTTATAGGATGATACTAGGCTATTGGCCCAGAGGCCTTTATTTTGCCCGTGTTCCCTCAAAGTCAGCACCTGTTTCCCCTGTCCAGCAGGGACACAGATGGGATCCCAGGGGCGTATTTTCTGTTTCCAATCCAGTCATTCAGGTTCCTCTTAAAGAGGGCTAGACAGGTACTCTGCTTGACATGGAGAGGGAGTCTGTTCCACACATGGGAGAGTCTTTGGGACACAAATCGATCCCACCAGTAAGTTCTAATAATGTCACAGACCAGGTTAAGGCCTTGCGTGTGGGTTGTTCGAGTGGACTTTATCTTACGGATATGCAGCAGCTCCATCAAGGCTGGGTCTGAGATGGCCGTGTATGCCAGACACAGGTCACCTCTGAGCAGTCTGTATGAGACTGAGAAGAGAGGGACAGGGCTTTAACCTGTCTGTGTAGGATAGGTGTTTCAGACCCTGGATTTTTCTGGTCAGGAACCTCTGTGGTCTCTCCAACAGCTGCATGTGCTTGGCAAGGTACATGCTGAAGCAAGAAAACCTAATGTAGTTGGTGGTGTCTAATAGGCCCAATGTTCATAAAGAACTGTCCGCCATTTTCTACATTATATTTTACAACATATAAAAGTGGTTGAAGTCCAAAGTGTCTGTTTCTACGTTTATTGTGACCTACATCCTTTGTTCATTCTGACTGGATTTTAAGCATCATTTAATTTGAATGATAAATATGTTGCTTATTGCCAAGTTCTGTTTTTTACCTGTTTGTTGCTACAGAGCATTCAGAGTTTTGGCCTTTTATAAAAATATTACCAAAGAAGGCCTACCTGAAACATTCAAGTAATAGCTGTGTCTTCTGGATAATATCTGTCCTTTTGAAATTTAAAAGGTCACTGTATTAATAACTACAAGACAAGAAATCAATAGTGCAACAAGATTTTCTTTTTATAGTTGCATTTATGTAGTAAAATCAGCCATTCCGCCCTAGAGAAAGTATCCTGGCAAAGTGTGTTGTTACTGTGAAAAAAGTACTGTTGAAGATTTCTCTTATTACTTCATCAGAGGACATATTGACCACTGCAGTACTTCTGTCTTTAAGTAGTGGCAGTGTCCTTTTTTACTTTACTAGTGGCCTCAGGGTTCCACATCTCTAGATATTAGTCTTTGTTGGTGGATGTACATTCTTCTGGTTGTGACATTTATGATTTTACTAATATGCTTTATTGATTTTCTGTTTCATCTGAGCAGCTTTTGTTAAATCGGCCCTAGTGTAAGCAGACCTACATAAAGGTCACCTGTTTTGCGTAATATTTAGTCAGAGGATTTCATCCTTATTTAACATGTAGTGACTATACTTACACTGTTCAGTTTGTTATAACTTTACCCTGCAGTGTACATATTTTTCTACTTATTGGCTTCCTACCATTTGCTGCACACGCGTATAATAATTTAGTTGTTGAAATTGTTCAACAAGTTGGTAAGTTGGTAGGTACCCACTTTTCATACATATAATTTCTGCAATAAAACAGGTACCTGCCTTTTGGAAGAAATATTTCTACAGTAAAATAAGTACATACTCTGCCTTTTTTTAAATAATTTTTATTTTTATTTATTCATTGTATTTTTGATGTGCATCATGAGTCCGCACACAGTATCAATGAAAAAAGAAAATTCTGAAAAATATATTCCATTGTCATGTACGTGCATGCATCAGTTGCCATCATAACTCTGGTTCTGTACTCTTATGCAGTACAACATATTATACTTTTCAATTCCCACCAACCTATCAGTTTGGGCATTATTTGATTAATTAATTAATTTTTGCTTCCCCTCCCTGCAGCTGACCATCAGTTGCCACCAGCTTATCTCCTTATTCACCAGGTCTACCATGCAAACCTTAGCCTCACCCAGGCTCAATTTGACCCACGTTCAGGACTGGTAAGGAAATTGAGGACTGTGATGTAGCATCATATTGTTGCTGGGGTGTGTGCCTAAAGCCCCTCACCCATGGCAGCCTTGCAAGCTGTACATTTGCTGCTTCATGAAGTACATGTTCACTTTCTCACATGATGAACCTCCCAAACAAGTTGTATACTACTTGCAAAGGAGAGCCTGCCCAGCTCTTAACACTGCAGTAGCAGCAGACATAGGCTTTTTCCCTCTTCCCAGGATGGGTAAGCCAGTGTTGGCCGCTCATTACCATCCTCCCCCCATCTGATGTCTCCTGTACATGTGCTGCTACACAAACAAATGTTGTCTAGGGCGCAGTAAGGACTATCTCTCTGGGCCATTGGGCTGGATTGCTAATTGAGCATTATTTTAACTATATTTTCCCAAATGCACCATTTTTTATGAAATGTACTGACTCCGTTACTTCCTCCATCTTTTAGTGATCCCATTTTTAAGTATTCTGTTTCCTATAGAATAGTCAGTACTTCATTCATAATTGGTTTAATCTTTAATTTCCACTTTTGTGTAATTGTTTTTGGCTGCTAGTACATTAAACTTAGGCCTCTTCACATCAACTCACTATCTTTATTTCTTTAATTACTCTAACAGTCCTCCAACAGTTGTGTCAGGACATTTTGTAGAGAGTCCTTAAATTCATTTAGCTCTACTCATTCCCAAAAAAATATGTTCACTATTTCCAACATCTGATCATTGCTTGAGAAGAAAATTCTGTGAATTGCATTGTTTGTATAAAAGTACCCGCATAAGCATTTCCTTGCAAATATCCTAAGTCTTCCACACTTTGTAGCATGTCTTCTCTTTCTAGTTTAATTTATATCACTGTATAATGTGTTTGTCTATTACATAGCTTTAGCGAATCCTTTCAGATCAAGAAGCCATAAACCATCCTGTTTTATAATAACAAAATCAGCTTATCTGACTTCACGCTTGCCATCTTCCCTTCCCATATATATGTGTATATTCCTTTAACTCTTTATGAATTACCATCCAAAACTTTCCTTGGTGCTGATAAAAGTATGCATGTCCTTTTTACATGACCAAATGAACTAAAAAAAAAAAAAAGGTATTGCATATATCTTACTGACCATATACATGACTATTAGTTTCCATTCTTTTATTTATTTTTTTATAATCTTCTGCTTGTTCTCGTCAGACACATCTCTAGTTGCCATCCTATTTTAATCCACATATCTGGATTCTTTGCCTTTTCACATCTCCATAAAATGGGTAATGTTGGACTAATTCATGTGTAGGCATGGATTGTGTGAGAGAAGACTTGCAATAAGTCAGGTATAACTTTTGAAGGAGATCGGAAAGCGGCATTGAATCAAGAGAGGGTGGTGACAACTGGCATGACATTGCAACCCTGTATAGAAAAATGGGAAAAGGGGAGTAGCTGATGATTGTTTAGAGAAATAGTTTCTTGCGTTAATGTTACTAATAAGCCAACTAACACCCATAAAAACATCATGTATTCCATAGTTACAATAACTTCTTATTGTGTACTATGCACTTCTTTATTATACTTGCACAATAATAATGTATAACAAACTTGGAAAATAAAAAAAAAATAGTTATAGTTGTCTCTTTCCTACATTTAGGTCTGCCCAACAATAACACAAAGTAGGGTTCATGCATTTTAGTTCTCTCTCAAGTATGAAGTAAGCAACACATAGTGGGGTTGATAATATAATAGTTACCCCACTATTTACCTTTGTCATGTGTGACAAAGGGGAATACTGCCAGCTCAGCTATCTGGAATTTTGTAAATAATTATGTCATTTGTGAATATCAACATGATTTATATAGAAGTGTGACAAAGGGAGATACTGCCAGCACAGCTATCTGGAATGTTGTAAATAATTATATGTCATAGATGAATATTGAAATGATTTGTGTAAGATACTTGTGTTACAACTGTATTAGACCTGTATGTTATGTGTATATCAAACTGCTGGTACAGAAGTGTATGTTGAAAAGGTTTTGCAACATACTGAGCTTAAAAATGTAACCACAGTGTACCCTACTAGAAAAGAACAGAAATGTACATACACTGTTGTAACTGTTTAAATGTATATATTTAACATTGGAAACTGGAATACAGAAGGTTAACTTGCAAAACTTCAGAAACATAGCTGAAATTAAATTACTTCATGGCTGGGCCATAAAAAAGATGTTATCTTTTAGGTTCAGTGCAGCAACAGACACAGTGTCTGTGCAGAGAACTTTTCTGTATTGTCTTGGAAGTGTTTTATTGTTTTATGACTTCCAAGATCTGGAAAGATCTGAGGGAAAGCCCTTGTGTATGTATTTTCACAGGTAGATGCTAAATACTGCTGCCTTTCAGCAGTGGGGGTTTTACCTGGGATAGAGTCAGATGACAAGAAATGATGTCATTCTGCAAGCTATCCCAGTAGTAATATTTGAGATATTACGACTGCATTCTGTATTCTGTCTTTGACTTGACAAGAATAACTAGAGAAGATCCAGTCACCACATCTACCTTGGTGCTCTAATTAAGTGTACTAGAGTACAGTATATATCTTTTAGATGTAGTCAGGAATATAGCAAAGGGTAGTTTAGATATTTTTCTTTATTTGTTTGAGACTGTCCTGCAATGTTGTTTTAAATATTTCCTGTGATTTTGAACTCTGCTGTCTCTGTAAATATATATACTGTGTATTTTCTTGGTCTTTTAATATTTGTTATTAAATATATTTAAACCTTTCATTGTGGATGGTCTGTCTAGACATATTTAAGCTCTGAGAGTACTTGCATACTTATTTGGTGATGCTGTGTAGGCCACTCCTAATAGCCTTGCTCTTGGTCAAGCTACCATTTGTATTAACAGCAACATTACTCAGTAAGATTGGACGCCCTTTGTTAAGGGCCTTAAAATAGCTGACAAGGAGTGACTGGTGGCAGGGGAAACTACCTTATAGCCTGGGCAATAGGGGACATTGCTAGTAAACCTGTGCCAGGTGTGTGTGTGTGTGTGTGTGTGTGTGTGTGTGTGTGTAAAGAATGTGTGTGTGTCAGCTACCTGGGCAGGGACGCGAAGCACTGGTTGGACAGAGAGGGTGCTGAAGGTCATGGCTTGATAAGTCAGCTGAGATCTCAACTCTATAGGTGTGCCAGTGGGGAGTCTTATTGGGGGATCTGGAGAAAGAGGGAGAAACCATCCCTGGATTGTCTTTGGTCTTTGTGAGCTTTTAAGGGAAATTGCACTTGATGCAGAGAGCTGCATCTAGAAATACTGTGTGTGTGCCTGTCATCCTCCCAGTGTACATCCCCCACTGGTGCCAGTGGTGAGGATTGAGGCTCTTTGATTACTGGGGGAAAGGTAGGTCATCACATCATGTTATTACTGATCTTCTTTGGCGTCCTCTCCTCCTTACTGTTCTAGCTTCTAATGCAAATCGCAGCTATTCCTGAAAAGCACAGTATTCCCACTAGTTTAAGCAACTCGTAGTGGGTTGTTAATTTTCATTTCTCCCACTGTTTATGAAGTTTACTTAGTTAGTATTCTTTCCTTTCCTCATCTTCTCACATTACCAGCATGTGGTTTGAATCCAAGACTCTCCTTTGGAATAGGGGATACAATTTCACTGGCATATTCTCTCTTGGATCCACTCACTGTACTTGTAGAGACTGAAATAACAGAGTCCCCTTCACTTTGCTGAACAGAGTTCAGTTGAATTAACTTCTTTTTATCTCCTCCAAAGTCTGCTTCCCCCCATGTGTGTGTGTGTGTGTGTGTGACATTTTTTTCAACCCACCTGAAAAGGATATTGTTAAAAAAACAAAAAAACTGTGGATATAATGGTTTCAATGTCTCTTCAACCTCTTGTCGACTCTTTATAAGTAGTATAAACCTGTTCCTGTTTTGGCTAGTGTTGTACAAGTAATCATTTCTACACCCTGGCATCACCAATTTTTAACACCTTTCTTTTTTGCAACATTTTTGTCAGAAACATCTCCTTTTGCTGTTAAAACTATAGTTTAACCAATATTTGTCTCAACTGTTTCTTGAAGCTAAGTTTTGTAGCATAGCTATGATGCATACTCTCAATTAACATTCTTCTGTAGAAAACCAGGCCTGTTAATTATGTGTGCTTTCATAAAGTTAAATTTCATTCCCTCCAGCTTGTCTGGTGTCACATAAAACAGCAGGTTTTCTCATTGTGCAGTATCTTCTAGATCTCAACATTTTGAATATTTTTTTTTCATTTGATGCTTCAATTTCTGTCATTCTTTCCTTCATTTCTGTTTCTGATTTCAAACGTAACACCTGATCAGATTAGTTAATTAATGTTTCTTCTCTTTTTAGTTTGCTATTTTTGTATATTATTCCAAGGTCCTTCTTTTTTTAAACATTTCTGACTACATGTCCATTTTCCTCTAGTTTACTGGACACTGTCTCCTGCATTTATGTTTTATGCTGATCTCACTCAGGTCCTTCCATTCCACAATTCTTTTCCTCCTTTCTTGGTTAGTTTCTTACTTTTCCAATTTTTTTTTGCTGACATCCAGGCAGTATATCTATAAACCAGTAAAAAGATTTCATCCAAATGTGTAACATTTGACAACTTTTCAATAGCTTCTTAGTTTCTTCAGTGGGAGGCCTTTAATAATATACTTCTTAGCTGCTATCTTGGAAGTCTGCATTGTGCATTTCTTGTTATGGTATCATAGCCTATAAGATCAGTCCTCAGTGCTCCTCTGCCAGTACTTGTATTTCTTTAATTATCAAGAACCTGATATACTGTCATTCAGTATATTACCCAGGATTATTATACAGTGTTCTACCGTTTTTTTTTTTAAACCATCACTTGTGAATGCTATGGAATAGACTTCCCTTACATATCAAACAGAGCACCTCAATGGCCCTGTTTAAGAGAAATCTTGATGAGTGGATGGGAAATAGAAAATTCACCCCTGGGATCACTCCAGTGGCTCTACTCGATGGACAGGGACTGGGAACTAAGGTCGGGTGGCATGATGATAGGATAATCCTATGGGCTAGGTTTGTAAAGGCTCCAGGGCCATTAGCCTAGTACATACCTATAAACCTATGAACCTATGACATAGATATTTTATATATATATATATATATATATATATATATATATATATATATATATAAAATGAAAACAAACCACACCAACACAATCTTAGTTGCAAGCATTTTACATCAGAAAACGTTTTGGCACCCATCCAGTTGCAAACATTATACATCACTTATAATCTACCCAGTCATTTTCAGTCAAACAATACATAGCTCATTTAAGTCCTGCTTTTTTTTAAAACTCATTTCTCCTCTGTATGTATTGTTCCCACAGTTCCCTTTTTTTCCTATGTAGTTTGCTCGTACCTTTTTCTAAAGATCTCTGTTCTAGTTGTTTAATCTCTGTTACTATATCCACTACTTCCATACCTCTCAACTGCACAGATTTTTGCAGAATGTCCAGATTTTTGCCTCATATTTTTGGTCTGTTTTTCACAAAATTGTGGTTTTGTTGGAAACCATTGACAAATCATTGACGACTGCAATCTTAACTTTATACCCTTCAGAAAATTCATACTAATGGAAAATCTGTTCTGTCAACTTTCTAAGTTTGTAAGAGTAATATTTAAAAAACGTCCCTATTTCTCTGTCCCCCCATTGTTTATGGCTTTGTCCAGATTTCTTGCTCTAAGAGGTTGAGAGGTATGACTATTTCTAGTACAGTTGGTTTAGATTTTAATTTCCATTTTCTAGTATTTGCTTTTTTGTTATCCACCATAATTAGACACCGCAAGGCCCTTACCATGTCTAAGCAATTCTGATTCTGTATCATAGCTCAGAAAAATCATCTCCCTTGTCATACCAATCTGCCCACCCAACATCTCCGACAGTGCATCCCATAGAGAATCCTTAAAGTCCACCAACTCACTGCACTCCCACAAAATATGTTCCCATTTACCTTTTTCTTCCCCATCACACCTTCTATATTTGTTGTCTACCTGAGGAAAAATTCTCTGACGTCTTCTTGGTGTATACAAATATCTATGTAAATTTCCAAGCAAAAATCCTAAAGCTTCTAGATTTTGTTACATATTTGGGAGACATACCTATATCCTCTCATTGTTTCTTTGTGAATTACTTATCCAGTCTCTCTTCCCAAGCCTTTCTGACCTCCTCTGATTGATTCTTATAGTTATTATGCAGCATTTCATATGCTGTACTAATTATTCCTTTTTTAATGGAAACTTCTGTTCTAGATGCTACTAAAACCTCTACCAGTGCAGGTCTTTCATTTAGGACCCCCCCCATTTATTTCTCTTTGCATATACTGTGATTGCAGTCCTTGGTAGGGAAGGCAATCTGTAACCTGCAGTCCAAATAAATTCTTGGCATATTCCCATTCTATCATCTTTCCCTGTCTAATTATTTGCTCTTAGTACCTTGGTTTGTTTGCCAGTTTTGTCCAATAAATTCCGTCCCCCTCTTGCCTGTTGTCTATATCCCTAATTGCAGTCATCTGTATCAGCAGAATCTGCTTTCTGCATTCCCTGGTTGGTTTACTTCTTAGGATACTTTCTGCTACTTTTTAGATATAGATTCTGTATGATTATTGTTATTCTCATTAAAGGCCTGCATCAAAAATCTCAGTCTCTCCTTGTTCTTGAGTTTCCCCTCTGTTTCATCAGCATCTCTTTCCACTTTGAATTATAGTTTTCTGCGTGTGCTGTTTATAGGAGCCTTAACTGTGTAGCTCTGAAATACCTCATTCAAATCAAGTAATCCCAAGCCACCCTGTTCTACTGGAAGAATCCGCTTATCCCACTTGACTGTTGCTATCTTCCCCTCCCAGATAAAGTCCTTCAGCACTTTAGTAATTCCTATCCACAACTTCTCCTCTGTTTGATAATAATATGCCTGACCTGTGTATAACATCAGTGAGATGAAAAACATTTTAACTGCTTGTATCTTACTATCCATATAACAAGGCTTCCATTTTCTCCGTTGTTATATTATCTTTTGTATAGTTTGCTCCCACATATCCTTAGCTGCTATAAGAGTCATTTTTAATCCATATTCCTAATTAATTCATTTTATCATGTCCTCATAAATATGAATATTGCTGAACCAAGTCATATGTGGGTACATAATTTACCGCTGTTGCCTTTGTTTTAGCTTCATTAATTTTATATCCCAAAAAGATTTAAAACTGTCTCAAAATGTCCCACAACACTGTAATGTCTCTTTCTGGTTTTGTCAGGTATAAAATAATATCTGCAAATAGAGCCAGCTTTTCTTGACTACCAAACCAATTATATCCATGAATTTCTAAGTCCCTTATTTTCTTTGCCAGTGGTTTTAAATGTAATGCCAGTAACAAAGGGAAAAGAGGACACCCCTGCCTAGTTCCTCTGCTCAAGCAGAAATTATCAGAGAGGACCCCACCCGCTTTAATTTCACCTCCGATCCCTTGTATATCCTCCTAATCAATCTTATAATTTTTGTTCAGGAAATAATGTAAGTGCTTCCATTGCCCTGCTCATAAAGTCCCAGCTTACTCTGGCAAATGCTTTCTCAGCATCAAGACCCACCAACAACAATGGTATTTTCTTACATTCTGCTTCCCTCTGGATCATCAATGTTCTGTTAATGTTGTCAAATGTTTGCCTCCCCTCCACAAAACTACATTGATCCATAGCTATCAATTTTGGTATTACTTTTGCCATTCTTTTAGCCATTCTAGACATGAATACTATATAAAATGAAATTGGCTTGAATGAAGCTGGATCTGATGGGTCTTTACCCTCTTTAGGTATTACAGCTACCACTGCTTTCTTCCAGGATGTTGGTAATTCTCCTCCTAAAATACTATTAAATAAAACCTTCCAGATCTTTGTCATTTTTTTCCCTCCTAGCTTTGTTATACATCACAATTTTTATCTTGTCTCCTATCCTGTTAGTGATTGAGCTTCATCTACCTGTAACCTTAGCATATTTAATTCTTCCATAAACATTTACATGTGTATCTTTTCTTGATTTCCATATTTCTGTGCTTTATACAGACTTTCATTGAATTTCCAAACTATTTCTAATACCACCACAGGATCGCTTTGTTACCTTTCTTGTTATAGACTCCCTAATCTTGGCAACAGCCCTTTCTGTTTTCTGTTGCCTGATTCGTTGTGCTAAAAGTTTTTGTGCTCTAGTGTTATCAAAAAACATTTGCTTAACAGCAGTCTTTCTAAACTTGTGTATATTATCGAGGTAATTCTTTTTTTTCTGCTTAGCCTTCTGCAGTTGATCCTGTTTTTGTTCTGTGAGATTCCCCCTATTTTGCAATACTTTTAACATTTGCCAGTCCCTCTAAATAATTCTTGTTACTTCTTAACCATAACTCCCTTTCTTTTATTTCCACTCTATTTTTAAACCATAATTTTATCCCATTCCCTAGCTATATTTTCAGAAGTAATTTCAGTCCTCTTGAATGATATATACTTACTCATTCCTTAAATGTCTCTCTTTTGAACAGATAGGTGGGAAGGTGCCAATGTCTCATTTTTATTTCATTACCCTGTGTTTTTATTTTAGTTATTATTGGCCCATGATCTGAAATAGTTATTGGGTGCATATCACGGCCTTCAGAACTCTGGTTACTGAATTCACATCTTCCATGCCAAATATTTTCTTAAATTTCTTCAAAAATCTACTCTCCTTTGTTATACTTTCCCATCTGGGCTCCCCAGACACATCCTCACTGCTGCAAATCAAATTCTAGTCCCGACCTATAAATAATATTCCTTGCTAAAAACTAATTATTTCTCCCAGAATTTTCTTAAGCTCCATTATAGCAGTTTTAGGTGGAATATAAATACATGGCAGTTTAAGCCTCCTCCCTTGCCAGTAGCCCCTTAGCACTACATATTTGCTATTATTATCTTTTTTATCCTGTTCTGTCACTGTTGGAGCTCTTCTTGCAATTAATATAATTACTCCCCTTTTCTTCTGTCCCAGATGTTCCACTGAATAACCATACTGAAAACATTTCTTTATCAAATTCACATGTTCAGTTCTTTCCAAGTGAGTCTCCTGTAACATAGATATTTGCTCTCTATATTTTTAATATAATTCACTATTCTTTCTTTTTGTATTTGTCTGTGAGACCATTGACTTCTAAAGACATTACAGAAAGCATCATTATATTAAAAAGTTATTATTCCCACCTTTTATGTATAACACCTTTTTTGTTAAATGTCTAGTTTCAGCTTTTGTGTTACATGTAGATACTGTTTAGCAAGTTGAACTAAACTACTAGGCGTTACTATAGACAATCAGCTAAGCTTTGACTACCACATTGATCTTACCATCAAGACTGTTAATAAAAAAATAGGTGCCCTCTACAGCCTTTTCTTACTGCCACTACCCGAGTGTCTCTCGCCCAAACTCACCTCATCTCCACACTATTGTATGCCTCTCCATCTTTTATCAACCTTTCAAGAGCTAACCTTCAAAAACTTAACACAGCATACCATAGTATTGCCAGGTTTGCCACATGTTCCCCTTTCCGTACTCATCACTGTCTCAATCTAAAAAAACTCAATTGGCTAGAACTTCAGAACATAATACTTCTACAACAATTAGTCATCACTTATAAAATTCTACATTACCCATCCAACACACCCATACTTAATAACCTCATCACCCCATATAAAAATCTCACTTCCCTTCGCTCAGCCAGTAAGCTTCTAGTAACTACTCTCAAATCCCACAATAAAGCAGGTGACTCCTTATTTGCCAACACTGTAGGATCATATTGGAACAAACTTCCCATACACCTGACCACCCTAGGCTCATCTCACCTTTTCAAAAAACAAATAAGAAACCACTTACAAATCCACTGGCTATGCCCATGCTCTAATCCTGACTGAGCTCAGCAAAATATTCCCCTATTTCTAGTTCCCCCCCCTTTTTTCACTCCTATTGGTTGCTCTCAACCTTTGATTATCCCTATCCTGACCCACCTGCAGAACTTTTTTTTTCACTTTTTGCTCCTACTATATGCTATAACTGTGCAATTTGTCATCTCTTCTTTTTCTAGCTTTATGCAAATCTCTTCTATGCTTATCTCGCTCCTATACTAGTGCTCTGGCAAAAGTTGTTCTATTCTAAATTGTAAATAGTGTAAAGTTTATTTGACTCTCTATCTGTCAGTTTATTTCGATTCTTCTTCCCTTACGAGTCAGTCTTATTATAGCAATTACTACTAAATAATGTTGCCTCTCCATTGTTTTTTTTCTTGTTATAATACCTCTGCATTTCTCTACACCAATAACAACTTTGTCCTTTATTTGCTTGTATGTTTACATTTTTTGTATGATTGGTTCTGTGTTGATTGTTATTTTGATTGTTGTTCTTTTTATTGTAATTTACTAGTCTGTTAATGGAGCTTTTCTCCTCGGGCCTCTGCTGAAAATGGACAATGTATCCAGCCAGACTAGCCCGGTTAACAAATGTAAAATAAATAAATAAATAAAAATTGAACTTTTATATAGTTGTTTCTTGTCATATCCATTTGAGCCTGTGTCACATCTTACAAAACTTTTTGTTTTTTGAAAGCACTCAAACAAAAAAGAACAACTCCCCAATACCACCCAGAAACATATTGATTTAATACTAACACTCAAAACAATGTACATCTTCAAATATTGACATTTTACCCTCCTAAGAGGAACAAATGTCCCAATCTGACAGCCATACTCTTAGACTTGAGTTAACCTAAAAGAAAGGCTATCCATGCTAAGGCACATGGTATAGCCTATGTTTCTATTAAGTGCTAACTGGTTTGCCTTGTCTTTATAGCTCTCCCAGCTGGGAAAACCCCTGAATGTTTTCAGACATTATTGCCTAGACAGTTTCTCTTTTTTTTCCCCAGCCAGTCATTCTCCACCAGATTGTAATCAATTTCTCTTTATCAGATTGTCTCCATGGAGACATGAGAACTAGACAGCCAGTTTCTCATTATCAGATTGTCTCCATGGAGACATGAAGATCAATCATTTTATCTTTATTAGATTGTTTCCAAGGAGACACAAGGGCCAGATACAGAATTGCTACTAAGCATGCATTCATTTGCTAGAAAAAGCCTCATTTTCTTTTTCATTGACTTGCTTTCTCTTAAAACTTGTTTTCCCCCATGCAAGAATGAGAAAAAGTACAATAATTTTTCTTTTGTTATGCTCTTTTAACCAGCCTTTTTTCTTTTTTACATTGAAGTGCCTACATTTCCTAAAACTGAACAAGAAGAAAGTGAGAAGGGAGAAAGAAAGGGAAAAAAGAGCAGCAGCACCTAATTACAACCCCCATTACAGTTAAAAATAACCAAGAAAACTTTACTTAATAGCATGCAAAGAAAATTGTTTACCACAAAAATAGAACTATTAAAAAATATATTTTTTCTTTACTTACAGTTAACTTTCTCCCCTCTCTTCCACTCCCCAAAGCATTTTTCCGGACATTACTGACATGAAGTAGGGCATATACCGTACAGTCCCCCACAAGTCCAAAATATTCTGAAAAAATACAATATTTCCAGATTTTCTTGTTTTGACATATTTCACATATATAATTATTTGATTGTAATCCCACATTAACTTACTGGTTTTGTTACTGTTCATCTCCATCTCCCAAATCATGTATCTGCTTTATTTCCAATGTACTCTTAATACTTCTATTCAACTCTTGTGCTCCCTTCCTTCTCTTCAGTATTTTCCATTGAAACAGTGGAAAAGCTTTCACAGGTACTGTCTGTCTGTGGTCTTTATTAGCAGAAGAACAAGAAGCAGAATCTCCTCTGTTTCACAGCTCATATTATGTTGGACAAACTTTTGTATGTCCTCCTTAGCATGTACTTCATCAGAAATGATTTTGCCCTTCCAGGGAAGAATACCTTGAAGACAGCTAGGTACAGCAGTTTGAATCTGACACCTGCGTCTCGACATTCACAAAATAATGCAATGAATTTACTCCTCTTCTGTCTGGTGTACAATGAGTAATCATTCTCCGCAAAGATTGTGCTGTCTCCCACTTTTAGTATTTTGTGTTTCTGCCACAGTTTTGTCAGAATCAACTCCTCCTGCTGGCAGAATTACATATTTACTATTAAAGGTCTAGGTTGCTTTCTCATAGCCAGGTTTGGAGCATGCACACAATGTTCCCTTTCAACTAACCGCTCCTGCTGTGGAATACCAGTCCAGTTGCTTGTTTGTGCTTTCATAAAATGAATGCAGTATATTCCTTCCAGCTTCTGTGGTATAGCTGAAAATCTCAGTTTTTTCCCTACATGCTCTGTCCTTTAATTCTATTATTTTTTTGAAACATCTTTTCCTGAGCAGTCTTATATTCAGCCAGCCTTTTCTTAATTTCAGCCTCTGATTTTTGCAGCTTTATCACCTCATCTCAATATCTGTTTAAAGTTTCTTCCATTTTTTTTTCCAGCCTTTTGTTTGTGTTGATATACTCCATCAGTGTTTCATTTATTTTAACCAGGTCTGTGTGCAGTTGTCATATATCTTCCTTTTAGTTACTGGAAGTCATGTCTGGAGGTTGCATTGCTTCTTGCTCAACAGCTGCAGAACTTTCTTTTCCCTAGTCATTGTTTCTTACTCACTTTTTGTAGCTGATTGTTTTACAGGTGCTCTGTATTTCTTTTTTCCTGGCAAATAGGCAGTACACTTACTAGCCAGTTACTGAAATTTACATATAAACACAAAAGCCTGCTGGCCTTCTTTGTTGAGTTTCTGTTTTCAAACTGGAAGACCTGGAATTAAGCTTGTTACTCAAGTGTATGCAGTGTTTTACTTTTATTGTACCGTAGTTAATTTAGCCCACCTAATTCCAACTTGTAAACTTCTAATGTGATGTTAAATCACCTATGTTCCTGTGGCTGCGCACCAGCTGCAGCCATTGTTATTGTGTCTGGAAATCCCAAGTAAAGGGTATTGCAGTAGTCAAGACAGGATGAGACCACAGCATTAATAACTACTGAGAGACAAATCATTCTTTTTCCATTCTCACAAAATTAAAAGTAGCTGGCATGTGACCCCCAAAATGTCAAGCGGTTGTCTGTAATTACTCCTAAGCCAGGCACCTTAGTTACAGACTCACTTTAAGCCTGTTGCCACCACTGAGGATGAAAAATGGAAGTGACAGAGCAGACAAATTTGTCAATGTAGCATGAAAAGACATGCCCTCAGTTACTTCCAGATTATCTGTAGGGGAATACAAGCGTCATTTTCTCCAAAAGGAAGGAAGGTTGCAGCTAGTTGTCTGTATTTTTTTATTTTACATTTGTTTACTGGGAAAGTCCAACTTGAAATTAAGCCAATTTTCAGCAGAGGCCAGGGAGAAACGCTCCAGATGCATGTCTTTATAACATGGGAGGAAACCAGAGCACCCGGAGGAAACCTACATGAATGTATGGAGGACATGCATACTTTGCACAGAAGGCACCCCAGCTGAGAATCAAACTAGAGAATTGCTTGCTGTAAGGTGACAATGAAACCACTGCGCCGTTAGCATAATGGTGATGTAGTCGACCTCTACCCCAGTGAGTTCAGGTAATGGAAGTATAAAGACCATAAAAAAATAAAGGACCAAAGATTAAGACATGGCACTCCATACTGCAGATGGTACTGATGAAAAGAATTTAAACGCAAAACCATAATTTGGGTACAGCCGGAGAGGTAGGGGAAAACCACCCAAGGAGTATAGAAGATAAACCACACTAAGGTTTTAACTGCCCACTCAAGATGCCATGATCAGTGGTGTCAGATGTGGCAGAGACATCCAGCAGGACGAGAACAGGGTAAATTTACTGGTCTCTAA
The DNA here is from genome assembly GCF_019279795.1 of Protopterus annectens. Classification (NCBI taxonomy): domain Eukaryota; kingdom Metazoa; phylum Chordata; order Ceratodontiformes; family Protopteridae; genus Protopterus; species Protopterus annectens. Next base: position 446,159 of record NC_056726.1, on the reverse strand, counting down.
CCATCAGAGTATAGTTTACCATTCTTATTTGAGTAGTCTCATAACTGTGGGAAGAACCAAAAATTAACTGGTAAGGATCTGTGATGCTACTAACTGTAATTTAGGATTCAGGTTGCAAATGCAGTTTTCTTGAAAATTTTATTCTAAAAGTGAAGGCAGAAAACTGGGCAAGACCTGTCAAAGAGATTTGGGTTAAAGATGGCTTCTTGAGGATAGGAGTAACGTACGCATCCTTCAGAGTAGTCAGAAAAATCCCAGACCTTAGTGCTCAAGTATCTCTTAACTGACTGGGGCCAGCACATCAAGACAAGCAAGAAGTAGCCTAGAGCTGCATGGGTCTAACTTGCAAGTTATAGCACACATACTTGAAATTAACCTCAGCAGACTCTTCACTGTTAAAAACATCAATACATAGCCGCTCCAATGGAGTAGAGTGGTAATTCTGATTACTAGCCAGGTAACCCAGTTTTAGTTAGCAGCTTAGGAGTCTGATGGAGTAGCAAGGAGGAAGGGATGGGTTTTACCACAGAACCACCCACCAAGTATGGTATCTTTTGTGAAAATTCCTAGTGGAGGTGAAAATTTCATGCTAAAAAGAATGTGTCATAGAAGAGAATAGGCTTGGGACAAAGCTGAGCTGCACCACAGGTGGGGCAATACTCTGCATATCTCCATTGCATGCCTGCCCCTCAGGACAGAGGGAGGGGGAAGTAACAAGGATAGGGCATAAAATGATTTCCTCGGCAGATGTGAGTGGCCACACCCTAGAATTTCCTCAATTTCCATGTCAGCCCTAGCTCTACAGAGGTAGTCTGGGGGTTACAGAGGTTGCTGGTAGACCCAACAATGAGCATGGGGCACTGGGTAGGGAGTGGTATGATGATGCAGGAGGGAGAAAAAATCCTCCAAAGAAAAAAGGAATATCAGTAAGTACTTGAAATCACACTCAGCAGTTCATTGTTGTCATGAATATCAAACCTTCACCAAGAAGAGTGATTAGTGTCTGCAGTCTTAAGGAAGAAGAGCAGGCCTTATAGTAGCTACCATATCAGTGAAAAATCAAGCAGCTATTTCACATTGATGATGGGATAAACTCATTGAGTAGTGTAGCTAGTCGTGCTGCACAACCTAACCAACCTGTAGAAGATCATGGCCATTTTGTTAGTAGCATATGAGTTATCCTATGCTATTTGTTTTTTAGCATTTGAGAATTCTGCCTGTTTTACTTCATATCTCTTTGTTAATTGCTTTGTACTGGCAGTAAACAGATTGCTCTCAGTTATAATTTGACCTGAGGGTGGGATGGCCACTGTAGTAGAATGTATTGCCAGATATTGTGTTGGCTCTTCTCACATTCTGTCACTATCTTCTGTCATAGAGAAGGCATGTGTTAAATGTTATTACATTTATATTTGTTCTAAGACTGTGTAGAACAGTGAAAAGGCTTTGGTAGTGTGTTGTATTTGTAACAATTTCATTCAGATCAATTAAGCTTTATGCATGCTGAACATGTTTCCCTTTAACACATATGTATGTAATGTGAATTGCTGGCATTCTGATATATATATATATATATATATATATATATATATATATATAAATTATACATGCACACACACACACACACACACACACACATATATATATATATATATATATATATATATATATATATATATATATAAAACACTGTTGTGATGTACTGGTTAATCCCATGAATGTTTACTAAGTGATGATTTTATATTGTGCTTATCAGTGTATTGCCATATTCTGATAATTTGCTGTATACAGCTGTATACATACACTACCACCAATTCCCACCCATCCCCTCTTACTCTAACCTTATACATCCTACATAGACATTTCACTTGTGATTCTTATTCAAAAACCCTCCCCAATTGGCCTTACTACTTCTATACATACACTTATGTTTTCTACTTCCTTATCTCCATTTAATCTTTAGCCCCATTCCCAACGATCTTTCTCCCTGCCATACTGCTTCACAACTCCCTAGTAGTACCTATCTATTCCAGATTGTATCTTTTACTTTTTTTCAAATAAACCCTCATTTCTTCTTATTTTGACTATATCATTATACGCTAGCCTTTCATATCCCTCTATTCCTTGTACTCCAAAGACGATGCAGGTAAAATTGGCTAATATAGTGGTAAACCCAGCACTGAGTACTCCAAACAAGTGCAAATTCAAAAAGTAAAACTCAGCCAGGAACGTAGCAGTAAAAAATAATTTAATACAATACTTTAGCAGCAAACAAGCAAAGCTTTCGGGCTTAAAAATTCCTCAGTGCAAATTCAGTAAATCATTAATTGTTTCACATTTAAATAACATCATATGGCACAACCCACCAATGACCTTATACAAATAATTAGTTAACTATCAGCGTAATAGAACAACAACTTAAAAGCTATATACCTATATAAAAAAATAACTAAACATAACAATATAGAAATATAAAAAGTCTTTTATTTTATCTATACTGCATTTTTCTTACTAAAACAGGTTTTATACGAATTACATCATTAATGCCTGGGTATCTGTGCACATAACCTTATTATCCATTCATACTCTCTCATATCGAGAGCATTATTACTACTGCCTCCTCTAATATTTTTATTAATTACATCTATAACCATGAATTTAAACTCATGACTTGTATCATATTTTGAGACATGTCTAGCTAAAGCATTTGTAGAGACGTTCCTATGATTGTCGGACCGAATGCGGTCATTTAATCGTCTTGTTACATTTCCGTATTAAAAACACAGTGCATTTAATACAGTTCACAAGATAAATGATATTCACAGTATTACAAGTATCAAAACAGCAAAATGTAAACTTTTTAGCTGTTTCCTGATGTATAAACACAATATTGCCCACAAGAATATGCGTACAGCAACTGCAGTTATAACATGGAAACGTACCTTACTTTACAATACCTTTATCAACATAGGTTTGTTTATAGCACAACCTTTGCTTTAAGTTTTTGCAGTTCCTGTAGGCCAAGCTTGGTTTATCTGAAGTCATCTGTTCAAGACCAGGTACTGCTCTCAAAATATGCCAATTCCTTCATACGACATTCCTAACTTCTGATGTCCTATTCCTAAAAGTAGTGAAATACCTTATTTTGTTTTCCCATGGATCAGTTACATCGTAACCTTAGATCCTTCTTTTCTACTAAAAAATGGTTTTGCTAAACCTTCTCTTTGTCTCAGTATCTCATCCATAATTTTATTTACCATATCTTTATTATATCCCCTATTTTTAAATTATTGAGCAAGTTCTACCATTTGTTCTTTACATCTCATTTTTTTCATAGTAAGTCTGCTAACCCTAAGCATTTGATTTTTAACTATTCCTTTAAAAATGTGGGGTACGTGCATGCCACCTTTATGCGTATATTTATTAGCATGCACTTTCTTCCTATAAATGCTTGTACTTAACCTTCTAGCATCTTTATTTATTTTAGCATCCAAATACTCTATAGATCTAATGTTAATTTAAACTTCAGGAAATCAGTAGACTCATTCATATAGGTAACAAAGTAATTAAGGTAATATCCCTCCCAAATCAAAAACACGTCATCAACAAAACAGACGTAAAAAGGAACTTTATTTGTATACTCCACTAAAATCATTAAATATTACTTCATTTTCCCATTGATTAAGCACCAGATTGGCTATCAACGTCTCCATAGCCACAACAGATTTCTGAAGATATAATTGAACATTAAAAATAAAAATATTGTTGCTGAGCACAGTATCTAACAACTGACAGATAAACTCAACTTCCCTATCATTAATTTCCATATTGGGACATAGAAAGCATCTTATTTCTTCTAATCCATAACTATTAGGAATAACATTGAAAAGTGAATTTATGTCTAAGGTCACTAATAGAAAGTCCTTTTCACCATATAGATCATACTATCCATATAATTTTGCCAAGAAATCTTGTGTGTCCTTAATATAAGTTTTCACCTTATACATATACCTTCCTAATACAGACTGAAGGTAAAGGCAAATAGGCTGTGTCACTCATCCCCTGCCTGAGGCAGTGGGTCTCATTGGGAGGTGCTGTAAACTTTTGTGGACCTTGGGCAACCCGTATAAAATGGGAGTAGTAGGACAAGGCACAGTAAAGTAATTAAATAGTTCAATAGATATGTCGCCGGATTCCGGCGTGTAGCTCGCGAGACATTTGCCTGCGAGCTACATCGCCGAAACCAAACGGCTGCATCAGCACTTTGCCGTAGTGCAAAGTGACTGAAAAGCATAGCCGCTGCAACTATAATCTATGGACGGGCAGCTGCAGCCGTACGGGCTGTGTAACGCATTCCTTCTTCTCGTGCAAGGAATGCATTTATTTAATTATTTATTTATTGTGTTGTCAGACTGGCAACACAATAAATAATTAAATAAATGCATTCCTTGCACGAGACGAAGGAATGCGTTACACAGCCCGTACGGCTGCAGCTGCCCGTCCATAGATTATAGTTGCAGCGGCTATGCTTTTCAGTCACTTTGCACTACGGCAAAGTGCTGATGCAGCCATTTGGTTTTGGCAATGTAGCTCGCAGGCAAATGTCTCGCGAGCTACACGCCGGAATCCTATGTCGCCACTAAGTTGAAAATCGTAATCATATTTACTGCAGTAATATATTTTTTTAACATCAGACATACTAATTTTCAAAAAGGTGGCGTCAGAAAGAAAGTCATTCATTCTTGCAATATAGTCATTTATAGCCATAATTACAGTCGCGCCACCTTTATCAGCTTTTTAAAAAACAATATCAAGATTAGCTCTTAATTACCTTTTTTTTTCTTAGTCTTCTTCTCATAAACCTGAAGTAACTCTTTCTCACATAAATTCTCAAATAGGGATATCACTGGGAGACTGTTGGGTATGAAAACAGTAGATTTTTTACAACATTTATTAGTTAAATTCACAGTATCATTAAAAAACAATTTTAAATTAATACCTGTTGTAAGCAACTTTGTCTGTTAGAGCTTCCACAACACACACTGAATTTGAGGGTAGAAATTGCAGAGCTTTATTCAAAACTGAGATATCATCAGATCCAAGTTCCAGACTGGATAAATTAATAATAGTATTATCTAAGCATTATGTTATCCTGGGTGATTGTTCATTGCTAATGGACTGTTGTGCTTCCTTTCAGTTGCATTCGTGTCCTTCCATCCTAGGGATCGCCCCCATGACATGTCCCTTCAGTGTATCTCCACCTTCTGTGGTAAAGCAATTCGAATCTGTGTAAGTGGAGTCTGAAAAACCTCATAAACGTGTGCTGACATCGTTTGACGAGCATCTGATTCACCCAATTGCAATTCGTTATCTAATGCTAATGCAGGAAAATTTTCTGTTCCACTGAAGATTGATTGGTCTGTTCACTCTGAAAATTATGAACAATGGTTAAAGCATTAGCCATTGTAAATTCATCTAATGTGTACATAGACTCCTTAGCAGTTTTAGTTATTTCATCCGATGTATACATGGACCCTTTGGCAGTTTGTTGTTTCCTTGATCTTGCATTCTTTAGGCCATGAAAAGATGTGCTCCCATTTAAAATCATTCAGATCCCATAGCAGCTTACATTTCTTCGTAAGCTGTAGTCTCTCAGCAAGATTTAACAAGCAGTCTAACACAGCTTGATAAATTAATGCATTGTTTTTAAAATCTGGTAATGCAACAATTTCATTCGCAAGTCTGTTTCATCTTGTAACCCCGCTTCTATTTTGGTGAAAAATTGATTCATTAACAACATATACTCTGCACCAAGTTTAAGATTCAATTCCTGCCACCTTTTTAAGAGCTTAGGGTATGTGTGTTGGTGTATGTAGGCATTTTAAGAATCCTCAGTCCAAGAGGTACTATGCCAAGGTCCAAGTAAGTAGTAAAGCTTAGCCTTTGCCATTGGAGCTTCCTAAACAATTGAACCTTTTTCTGTAGTACACCAACACTAGTAAGAAAATTGTCATTAGACTGGGCAACGTCTCCCATACTATTCAAAGAAAATTCACCTGGGCAAGCAAGGAGAGGGTTGGTGCAAATCACTAATAAGTCCTGTAGAGAACAGGTTACTGACATAGACAAAGTTGCAGTAGTAGATTCCCTCCTGGGCTGTGTCATATTCCAAATCAATCAGCAACGTCCACTAACAGTCCAAATAAAAACATTGCAGGTAAAATGGACTAATATAGTGATAAACCCAGCGCTGAGTACTCCAAACAAGTCCAAATTCAAAAAGTAAAACTCATGCCAGGAATGTAGCAGTAAAAAATAATTTAATACAATACTTTAACAGTAAACAAGCAAAGCTTTCGGGCTTAACTCTTCCTCAGTGCAAATTCAATAAATCTACTAACCTTTATAAGGTTATGTGCAGATAGATACCCAGGCATTAGTAATGTAATTAGTATAAAACCAGTTATAGTGAGAAAACAAATGCAGTATAGATAAAATAAAGGATTTTTTTATATTTCTATATTTTTATGTTTAGTTATTTTTTATATAGGTATATCTCTTTTTAAGTTGTTGATCTATTAAGTTGATAGTTAATTGGTTATTTATTTGTAGAAGGTCATTTTTGGGTTGTGTCATATGATGTTATTTAAATGTAAAACAATGAATGATTTATTGAATTTGTACCGAAGAAGGGTTAAGACCGAACGCTTTGCTTGTTTGCTGTTAAAGGAGTTTATTAAATTATTTTTTACTGCTATGCTCCTGGTGTGAGTTTTACTTTTTGATTCCGGAGACAATACCAGGACAACTTAACTCTTCTTTTATAGAAAATGCTTCTGTCCTTACTGCCCTCTACCAGCGTTCAGGATCCACCATCACTGAATCTACTATTGCCCTGCAACTTCTGGTTTCCTTCTTGCTATTTCCCCACCACCTGAAATCTATAAAATACAGATTCCTGTACTTAATTATGTTACTCTTCAGCTTATCCCCTATTCTTCTCCTCCTACTGTGCCATCTTTTATCCTATCATGATTCAATAGTATGTCTGAACATCTCTCCAGCTCTGTCCCAGCCACCTTTCCATACTTTCTCTTTACAGTCTCCACACATTGCACCAAACCTTTTTAATATTTCCTCTCAACTTTATTCCAAATATAGACTGATTAAATGCACTTCAGCTTAAACCAAAACAAAATTGCAAGAATCCTGTCCAAAACACAAGTATGCATAATTCCGTAATAATAGTAAACAAAACCATAAAAATTTTAGACATCCATTAAAGAAATCATACATGCTAGCCAAAAATTCAACCCAAACCCCCTCTCCTGATAACTCACCACTCAAAACTGGCTATACAGTTCAACTCTTATTTTGTAGATAGTATAGCATCTCTAACCAAGGATTCCTCAGCATCTAATCCCAACCTTGCCCAACAGCTACATATCACCACATCCACTTTCACCTTCAAACATGTGCCCACACCCTATATAAAACTACTCTTAAACTTAAACTGTGCTGTTCTTCAGCTGATGACCTTCCAAGCAAGTAACTAAAAATAGCAGCAGATAGCATTGCCTATGCTGCCTCAGTCATTATAAATAGGTCAGTCCAGGAGTCCCAAATTCCCCCTCTCTGGAAAAAAGTCACACATTATCCTTCTGCACAAAGGAGGAAATTCACCAGACATTAATAACTTTGGACCTATAACAATCTCCCCTTGCCAAAATACTTGAAAAATTTATACAGAAACAATTGCTAGACTATGTCCTGCAGGAAGAACTCCTACCCCCCCCACACACACACAACATGGCTTCCACCCTTCCCATAGTACTAGCACTGCTCTTCTGACTTTGACTTATACAGGTATTGTCAATAAAACTTGAGATAACAGCAAACTAGTCTCTTCCTCATTTCTAGATTCATGTAAAGCCTTTGACACAGTTTGTCACAACAAACTTGTACTTCAAATGTCCTCACTAGGCCCACTCTTCTGTAGTCTGTAGTTCAGTAGCTACCTGTCCTGTAGGTATCAGTCAGTAAAATGGCACACCATGCTCTCTCCTTACCAGTGTACCACAAGGATCTATCCTTGGTCCCCTGCTCTTTAACATTCTCACCAACACCTTCTATACGTCCACACAACAGGCCATCCTGATACAGTATGCAGATGTTTCCACTCTCATTTGCACATCTGACAACATGGTACACCTCCAAAAAATTACTCCGGGAACTAACCTCCAAAAAATTACTGTGGGAACTAACAGCCACTGAAACATGGCTTTGTAACTCGCATAGTAGAATACCAGTGGCCAGTGTAACTAACATCTCATGCTCAACCTAAAAAAAAAAATCAAAGTACTACTCCCTTCCCCAAATCCATCTCTTATGAAAAAACAAAATTGAAAGTCTTCTCTCTTGAAAATACAACCATTGAAGTCACTTCTCATAGCAAATTATTAGGGGTGGCAGTTGATGATAATCTTATATTTGACCTGCATATACAAAATTGCATAAGAAAACCTGGGGATGCTTTACAGAGCCAACAATTTTCTCACCGATGCAACTACAATTGCCACTACTTATCTCCCCACATTTCTTTATGGTGCTTTCATCCTTCCTAACTTCCAGGGTTCACAAAAGTAAAACTTGAACAATGCTATAACAAGGTTGCAAAATTTGCAGCAAATACCCCTTTCAGAACTACCACTGTATAGCACTAAAAAGCCCAAGTTAGTTAGAACTGCCTCATCAACTAACATTTACACAGCTTCTTACCACCTACATAATTATCCAGCGTCAGTCTCCATGTTCAGCACTAAAACATTATACACAACTATACTCCTAGTTGGTCATGGCGATCCAGTGACCAAAAACTTCTGTCTGTCTACAAAGCTGTCATATCTGCTGGGCATTGACTGTACTCGTACAAGGTTGCTAAGGCCTGGAGCTCCTTGCTGTATCCATCAGGTCAGCACCCGCCCTCCCATCTTTCAAAACCACTCTGAAAGACTTCCAAGCTAAAATCTGACTCTGTTCTTGCTCAAAATCGCAATAAACTATATTCCTAAATGTGAATAAGTACCTTTTTCATTCCTTATACCTCCTTACGCTCCCATCTTTACTTACCACCTTTATTCTATCAAATTCTCCTCCCTGACTTTCTCTCTAAATATACCATAAGCAGTTTTTTCCCTTCACTTCATATTGCAATTCCTGTTTGTATTAGACTAACTTGTCTTTAATTTGTCTACAAACTGTAAAATTTCTATAAATATTAAATGATTGTCATGTAACTTGTATTGATTCTTAACCAGTGTTTTTATATCATTATTAATTTGCTATAATTATTTAAACTGTAGGTGTTTTATTTTTGAAAATTGTAGTTATTCTTAAAACGTTTTGTAATCATTTGGAGCTTTCTCCCAGGGCCTCCACTGAAAATGGGCTTCTACCCAGTTGGACTTTCCCCAGTAATCAAATGTCAATAACTTCATTAGACAAATAACCAGGTTTCCTTTAGAGAGCTCAATCTAATACAAAGCATAAGGTTCAGTCAGAACATGTTGCAATGCAAGAGGTATCCACACCTCCAGGCATATCCCAAACTATACCCTACATACCACAGGGACTGCATCTGTAGATTGTACAGTGACTTGTGCTCCTTTCATTTAGTAGATGAGTTGGGATTATACTGTCAGGCGTCAGAGTTAGGGATATAGTCCTGTACCACAGCATCAAGAATGTGAGAATCTTCAGAAAGAAGATGGAATGTTGAAACAAAGATCTCAGGAGTATTATGTGCAGTTTAATTTCACTCTCTCAGTTCAGGTTTGGAGGATCTAAAATGTAGTACTTCCAGGCCAAAACAGATAGGGAAGTGGACAGTCAAAAGGCTGGAACCACCACCAAGTGTGCTTCATATTCAGTAGGAAGAGCAAGTGTGATGTGTATGTTGTAGAGGTTAAAAAAAAAGACTTAGCAGACCTACCTCCCTTTTTGAGTCAGCTGAATCCTATAGCTGTTAAGAGCCACCAACTGTTCATTGACCTAGGTATTAAAGTTTGTTTATTCATTCAGCCATCCTTTGTTGAACAAGTTAGTCTCACTAAGCTAGTGGCCTCTTTTCATGGGAGACCCAGGGTTGATTTCATATTACTAGGGGAAATTTGGCCAGGATATCAATGAACTTCACCTACTTTTTTTCATTAGGAGTCTTGGGATTTTTTTTTTCATCTGCCTGAGCTACCACCAACTGTTATACAAAGGATGACACTCTCAGGAGTGCAGCCCCCCCCCCCACCCAATCACCATGCTGTACTTCAGTGTCAGCCATCTATCTGACTGATGTGGAGATAAAACGCACAGCCTTTTGCACCAGAGGGAGGAGTGTGCTACCTGTTATACCAGTGACAGGTACTCAGAACCTGTCTGGTGACTAAGTGGGAGTGAAGAAAATAATAGGTTTTGTTTAACAATATTTTAAAAGGGTGGAAGTACCATAATCTTGGAAGAAAGCTGTTGTGGCTGTACTACCCAAAGAGGGTAAAGACCATTCATACCCAGCTTCATATAGACTCATCTTAATTTTAAACCATGATTATAAAGTGTTTATGCCTTTACTAGCAAAGAAAATGACAAAGGTGTTTCCAAAAGTGATAGATTTGTATTGGTGAGTTTTTGTGGAGAGGAGGCAATTATTTGATGACATTAATTGGAGAGTGATAATCCAGAGGGAAGCAGAGTGAAGGAAAATGTTGCTATTAGTGATGGGTCCTGATGCAGAGAAAGCATTCAGTAGAGTCAGTTGGGATTCTTTGAGTAAGACAGTGGCAGCATTTATGTTCCGTGACAGAATAATAGAGTCTATTAGGAGGATTTATGAAGTATCATATGCAAGAATTAAAGGTGGGAGGGTTCCTCACTGACGAGCTGTATTTGAAGAGAGGAACAGGGTAGGGGTTGTCCTCTTTCCCTTTTGTTTGTTATATATTTAAGCCATTAGCAAATAAAATAAGGAACTGACAAATGCAAGGATATAATTGTAGTGATAATCAAGAAAAGTTAGCTTTATTTGCAGATATTATTTTATATTTGATAAATCCAGAAAAGGATATTTCAGTGTTGGGGAATTTTATGCAAAAGTTGCATGTCTTTTCAGGATATAAAATAAATGAAAATAAAATAAGGGCTGTAGCAGTAACCTGTGTACCCACACATGAATTGACTCAGCAATACCTACATTTCTTGGGACATAAGATGTAGTAGATTTAAAGGGATTCTACTGTGGCAGCTAAGGATTTGTGGAAAGACACTATACAAAATGTTATGCAAAATTTGAGAAGCTGGAAGCTCTTGATTATGGATACAGACAGTAAGAAACAAGCAGTGAAAAGGTTTGTAGTCCCTTCTATATATATATATATATATATATATATCAGGCATACTTTTATCAACCAGAGGAGAAGTTGTGGATATTTAAAGAGTTGAAAGAATTTATTGTGGAGAGGAAGAGCTAAGGGGAGTATAAGTTGATCCTCCCCATAGAATAAGGTGGGTCAGGATTACCTGATTTGAAAGGATATTTTAGAGCTACACAACTGAGGTTCATATACATAAAGGGATGATGATGAAATGGGGTGGGAAAGTTTGAGAAGTAAGGAGAGAATAGGGTTGTAAATGCAGGAGAGTAAGAACCATACAGAGTATTATATTCATAAAAAAGAAGAAAATATTTTAAGAACTAAGTCAGCACACCAATTGAGAAAGGAGATTTTACCAGTAGGGGTGACTGTAGGTTCAGGGTATAAAAAGTAGACAAGAGGGGGGTGTAATATACTGGAGAGAATTAGTAACAGAGCCAATTTTTTTTTTTTTTGAGAAACTAGAGGGAAAGGTAACAGAGTAAGATGAGGTTAAATAAAAGTATGGAGCCAGGTTAGAGACAACCTTCTCTACTAGGGTTGATAACATTAAATATAGAGTGACAGGTGATTGTTAAATGAAAGACCATCTCTGATAGTGTTTTTAGTTAAGTCTAGAACAGAAGTTGCTGTTTAAAAAGGAATAATTACTAGGGCATATAAAATATTGTATGATAACTATAAGACTCAGTCAGAGGAGGTTAGAAAAGATCGGGAAGAGAATGGAAAGGCAGTATACAATGGGAAGATATCTCTACAGATCCCATGATTTTTGCTTGGAAGAATTTGCCTAGGTATTTTTGTACCTCAGAAAGACTTCAGAGAATTTTTCCCCAGGTAGATAACAAATGCTGTGGGTGTGATGGGAAAGAGCTAGGTAATCGGGAGAATATTTTTGGGAAAGTAATGAGCTGGCAGATTTCTGTTGGCATGTTCTGTATGGAATTTTAAAAATGTTAGGGGAGAAAATGGTTGTAAATAAGGAAATTATTCTTTTGAACTGGGATATAGTGTCTGTATTGCCGAGACATAGAAAGGGCTTAGTAACTTTAATGCTATTCTCTGCAAAAAAAGCAATATCTAGGAAATGGAAATCAAAATTTAAACCAGTTGTAACTGAAGTGCTGAATATTGTAAAAGAGATGACTAGAAATGGGATATTTAGGAAAGGAATAAATTATGTAGAAATAAATAGAATTTGTGGGAATACTGCATGCAAAATAGTGTTGAGGATGGGGAGGGAAGTTTAAGGAAAGGCACAAATTAAGCAGTTTAATGTTGGAGTTGCTGAAAATTGTTAATGTATATTGCATGAAATTAAAGAAATGTTATTGTGGTTTGCTTTTTCTATCACTGTGTATGTATCTGTCACTTTTTAAAAAAATCATGTTTAACAAAGATGTTTAAATTTGAAAAAGTTATGCTGAATGAATGCCAAGTCTGTGAGCTGTTATAGAAATGTGTTCACACAACTGAGTAGATGAGGAACTGGATATGTGGTCTAATTGATAATGTGTCTGACTTAGAATCAGTAGATTGGATTAGAATCCTGCCATAGTTGTCAAAAAAATGATGTACTAGCCTTACAATTAGTGCAGAGGATTAAGGTTATGAGCTCTTAATGAGATGTTTTCTGTAGTTCAGATCTTGATTCCCATAGCCTCCCTTTACTACTTTGTGACTGCGAGCAAGTCACTTAACCATTTAGTAGTGTGAGCCAATTGGGAAACAGGAATAGGCTTGACCTACTGAGCCACGCTCCCGTAACTAAGTATAAAGTAAGAAACCTACAGTTTTTCCAGCAGTCAGGAAGAGTTCAGAAATTTTTGCCCTGGTGGCATCTTGACCACTATAGCCAGAGCTAAAGCAGATAGCAGCACCACTTCCTATACTGCCCTATCCTATGCTACCTATGGCACTGAATAGTGAGTCTGCAGGTAGAATGGCTACAGCCAAATGAGAACCAAAGTTTTCTCCATGTCAGGTCTTGGTTATGAAATCAAGGTCATTATCCCTGAAAAGATATGAAGATTATCTCATTTTGTTGGGGATAGACCTTACACTACTATACAGTGCCTTAAAAGGGGGCACATGAGGATGATATCCTGGTCACCTGCCATTTGCAGAAGAGCAGATCTCTAGGTACTACCCTAAGGAAAAATAAAGTCTCATGAGGTATTTCCCCCAGAGTGAGGAATTTGTTAAAAAAACAATGATGGGCATATACCCATGACTGCCTCCATGGCCCGCCCCTACTGAATACCTCTGCATGCTTAGTACCTACTATGACACCCTACCACTGGCCCAGTAATCAAGGAGCCTTAATCCTCACCATTGACAACAGTGAGGGATGTACACACTGGGAGGAATGACAAGTGCACACACAGTAAAGTGCAATTTCCCTTAAGAGGACACAGAGACCACAGTCAGTCTGGGGCTGGTTTCTCTCTCCTTCTCCAGATCCCCAATAAGAATCCCCACTGGTACAGCTATAGAGTTGAGATCTCAGCTGAGTGACCAAGCCAAGGCCTCTAGCACCCTCTCTGTCCAGCTAGTTCTTTGTGTCCCTGCCCTAGTAGCTGACACACACACACACACACACACACACACACACACACACACACACACACACACACACACTCTTTGAGGTTTGATTTTTACACACCCACAGGCACACCTGGGAAAGGCCGGCACAGGTTTACTAGCTATGCCCCCCTCTGCCCAGACTGTAAGATAGTTTTGACTGTCACCAGCCACTCCTTATCCGCCACTCTAAGGCCCTTAACAGAGGGTGCCCAATCTTACTGTGTAATGTTATTGTCAGTACAAATGGTAGTTTGACCAAGAGCAAGGCTATTAGGAGTGGCCTGAACAGTGTCACCAAATAGATATTCAAGTACTCTGAGAGTTTACATCAGACCAGCCACAATTGAAAAGTTTAAATATATTTACTAATAAATAAAAGAACAAGAATATACTCAGTAAATAATCACAGTTACATCAGAGTTCAAAATCACAGGAAATATTTAAAACAGCATTGCAAGACAGTCTCAAATAAATAAAGAAAACATCTCTAAGCTATACTTCAGTGTATTCCTGGCTGTATCTAAGAGAAATGACTGCACCCTAGTTTTAACTTATTTACAGAACAACAAGCAGGCAGATGTGGTGAGTGGATGTTCTTGCCAGTTCAAAGACCAAGTACAAAATGCCCTCTCTCTCAGAGAGTTCTTAAATTAATATCTCAAATACTACTGCTGGGTTAGCATGCAGGATGGATGACATCACTTCTTGTCATCTGACTTTAGTTCCCAAGCTAAACCCCCATTGCCAAAAACTGCCAGCATTTATCATCTCCCTGTAAAAATACATAGCCCTCAGATGTTTGCAGCTGCTGGAAGACATAAAACAATAAAACACTTAAGATGATGCAGAAGGCTCCCTAATTTTAGACATCCTGTCTCCTTGCTGCATCGAAACCATCGTTTATGGTGCAATTATAAAATAATTTAATTTCAACTATTTTTCTGAGGTTTTGCAAGTTATCCCTCTATGTTCCAGTTTCCACTGTTAAAATATATACATTTACAATAGTCTGTGTATGTTTTCTGTTCTCTTCCAGTAGGGTACAGTGTGGACACATCTCTAAGCTGAGTACTCTACAATATATCTCTTCAGCACACATATCTGTACAAACCATCTTATGGCATACTGTTCTAATACATTTGTAACACAAGCATATGAATCATGTTGCTATTGACAAATGACATATGATTATGTACAGCTAGCTGTGTTGGCAGTATCTCCTTTTGTCACGCCTATCCATAAGCCATTCCATAGGTAAATGATTTGCTAACCAAGGGACACCTAATACTGTCAGTAGTATTTATATGACAAGGTACCCAGAATACAGTAGTTGAGTGCAACATCAGTTACAGCACAAAGATTAGAGAGTAGAAAATGAAATAAAAAAAAAGCATGAGAACAGACGCTTGCATCTGAAAAACAGATAAGCAGGTTAAAGAAATGAAACTGCCTAAACAAGGTCGAATTTAAACTTTTCCAGATTATTTTGCACATGGGCACATTCCAGATTTTCCAGGAGGGGTTAATGAAATTTGTCTGTTACCAACACACCATTTCCTGCCTTTATAGTAATGCTGCCACCAGCCAGACTATTCTAGCATACCAAGAACACTTTTTACACTTAAAATAAGCCTGCCTTTAAATATTTGTGTAGTACCAGTAAGCCTGAGTAGTAACTATTCAAAAAGTGGAAGCCAGCATTTGAGTTTACACCAGATCAGTAAGCATAACATCATGCTAATAAACAGACTATTAGACACAACCATTTGAAAGTGAATTATAAAATTCTGTACTTGAAACAAAGTTTAGCAATGTACTTGATAAAATTGATTTTACAAACAGCTCTACATTTACACCCAGATTACCAAAATAAATGTGTTTAAACAGGCAGATAGCATAACGATAACAATCTAACAGTTTTTCTGGTCCTGTCAGTACCGGTAGCTAAAAGATGTATTGAATTCAAATTGCCTCTAACTTAGAAGTCTAAACAAAAGGTGCAGAGTTTCACACTTAACTAGATTTCAACCTGAGTTATGCTTCAGGAATGCGTCTCTTGTGCATACTGTAGAGGAAGAGACAGTAACTGAAATGATCAACAAGATCCCCCATGTAGAGACTTGGACATTATTCCCCACTTTTCTTCAGTTTGAATAAAAAGCTTCATATTTTTGAAGTCCAAATTGTCATGCATTTTCCTTTTACCTGCAGTAACATTTGCGTATTTGCAAAGCAAGTTTCATTCTTTTACAGTCTTGTTGCATTTTTCATTAGTAAGTTGCATATTCTGTATACAGTTCATGTTTTGTGTGTTACAAGATTTACTGGAAATGACAATCTCATTTTATTTACATTGTTATTTTAATGAAAAAGCACTTATGTTTATGTCTGCCTAATGCATGTATGTTTTACTAACAGACAATTGCAGACTTTGCTCAGCCTGTTATGGTTCTCCATTGAAAACCATTTAAAGCATTTACATTGGCTTTGGTATAGTACCAGTTCTCTACAGTAACTACAGACTTCTCTCAGAATGCTCAGCATCAAAGGGAAGCTAAAATGATACTTAAAACCACTGTTAAACCAGAAGACAAGCCTTAAAGCAACTCTGTAGTGTTAATATAACTTTATTTCACACTTTTGTCAATAAAAATAGACTTTTTCAGAAATAAATTACATAAAAAATATTTATAAGCTTAAATATTTGAAATAAAAGCATGTTAACCAATCACAATAAACATACAATTAAAAGCACATCCGATGTTAATTGCCCCTTTATTTAACCCTTACCTTCTAATCTCCTATAGCCAACCTACGGTCCTTCAGAAAACAATGTTTATGGTGTCATTTAAACCTAGTGGTTTGTCTGACTCTAATCTTACTTGCCATTCAGTTTCTCTTTGTTCCACCTGATTTTTATGATTTCCTTCTCCTCTTAATCATAAGGTATGTGTCTACCACTGCAGAGAAAAATTATGCTGCTTATGCATTTTACTCAACATCTCTTTTGTGTGCTACTTTATATTCCAACGATTTACCTTAGTGCTGATTTCTGTGACTGCTTTCTCCACTGGAAATGCACACAAATGAGTTGCAGATTTAATGAAAGCTTAAATATAGTTTACAAAGGTGCCAACAGTCTGCAGTAAGAAAGAAAAAAATGTCACATTGCTGGTCTGTTTTTCTAGCCTGGCACCACAATAAGTGTATCATACATAAAAACATCATTGGAGGAGTTCCCATCACTACAAGAATTCCCTTTGTGTAATATAAAATCTGAAGTAGGAAGACTTCATTCGTCTGCAACCTGTGGGTATCGGATCCGACCTCGGATCCGAGCCGGCAATTCAAAAGCTTAGGCTCCGAGCTCCTAGCTCCTCCCTCTTACCCATAACCCCTTGCCACGCCCTGACTGACCTCAGATTTCGTTTGCCGCTTTTCAAGAAGCAACGGAATTCTTGAGCTCCTGGCGTGGTTTTTGAGATAAGTAGTTTTCTGACAGGAAAATTGTTGAAATTCTCTTTTTTTGTTACAAATATAGTTAGTGTTGTGTGTGGTTAAGGCTTTCCCTCCCTCTTTAGTTAAATTTTCTCGGGTTTTTCGTAGTTTGTTTGTTTGTGTGTGTGTGTGTTTAGGCCTTAGGTGTTATGTCTGAAGCCCCTAAGGCTGTCTTTTCCAAATGTACCGAGTGTGGCCATAAGCTGTCCCCAGCGGATGGCCACACTCGGTGCGTTAAATGCTTGGGGGTTGAACACCTGTCTTCTGGTTGTACCATTTGTGCAGGGTTCAACCCCCGGGCTTTAAGGGAACGGAGGTCGATGTTAGTGCTGGCGGGTCTTTACCCCCAGATACTGCTTCGACCTCTGCCCCTCCAGTCAGCAACTTGTTGCTGTCAGTTCTCCTCCGGCTGGGACTCAACCTCCCTTAAAAATGCCGGAGGGGAAGGATTCTAGTAGGGAGAGACAGAAGGAGAGGCACAGGGAGAAGCACCACAAGAGGAGAGCCAAGCTTCCAGCTCGCTCCTCCATCTGCGGGCTTCCCCTGTGCCTTCTAGCTTCCTCCTCCTCGGCTCCACTCCCCTCGGTTCTCTCCTGGACCCGAGGAGGAGGAGGCTAGCCCTTCCAGGAGGTCTCCGAGGCGGTTCTCTAGGTCCGCCGTGGCCTCCTCTAGATCGACCTTTTCGATGAGCGAAGCTGATATGGACCGGATGATGAGGAAATTCATCCAGGCCCAAATGCAAATGGGAGTGCTCCTAGCCCCCCCCCAACCGGGAGGGCTTGACCCACCGCCCCGTAGCTCCTTCTCCGACCCATACCACGGGTTCGGAGCTTTCGGCGCCGTGCAGATTTGGATCCGGGGGTGGGTCGGATCCGATTGGTCGGCGACCTCGGATCCGTCCCATCCTCTTGAGTGCTTCGGGTGCCGGACCCGACCTCTCGGAGCCGAGGCCGAGCCTCGGATCCGAGGGAGCTGGTGGTCTTCGCCCGTCCAGGTCGGAGCACACTGGTCTCTCGGATCCGGCGGTTTCGCTCCGACTCCGATCCGCACGCCGGATCCGAGTGGGAGTCGGCTCGGGGCTTAGAGAAGCTGGCTCCCCTCGGCTTTCAACGTTATGGAAAGGGCACTGTCGAGGACATCCGGACCCCGGTCCCTGCCACGGCTCCATCCCGCACTCCATTGCAGTTGGGCCAGGCCCCCACCAGCCGGTCCCAGGGACAGCCCGCCTCGATGTCCCAAGTGGTTCCCTTGGAACATCCATCTGCTGAAGAGTACTCCTCGGACAGCCCCCCCCGATGAAGTACCTCGGAAGCGCAAGTGCAAGAGGAGGCACATGGACTCCCCTGAGTCCGTCACTGAAGACACGGACTTGGATGAAGGGGAAGGCTCCCCTAGGTCACCCCTGAGGACGTCTCATTTGGAGACATCATGGAGATGTTAAGGATCAGGGGTGGTCTGCCCCAAGGCTTCTTCGGACGAGTCTGTGTTCTTGGAGGCATTCGGGCCCTTCTACCTCTTGGGTGTCCCCTCCTGCTGACCCCTGGTAGATCTTATATCTATCAGGCGTGGAAGGATCCGGACACCATTGAGCCTATCCCAAAACGCCCGGACCGCATTCTTTCTCCTCCATCAGACCGCACCCACTGGAGTAAGGGTCCCCCAGTAGATGCCATGATGATGGCTGCAGCCAAAGAGGGAATTGGCCCAGGAGAGTCCCTCCGTCCATCCTCCGGGCAAGGAGTCCCGTTCGATGGATCGAATTGGGAAGCAAGTGTTTAGTTCAGCGACCTTCTCCTTGAGAGCGCTGAACTACATGGCGCATGTCATTAGGATGCAGCGAGATCTGATTAAAGAGTACGCTGCATCTCCCGAGTCCATCTCGAGACATAGAAAGGGCTTAGTAACATTAATGCTATTCTCTGCAAAAGAAGCAATATCTAGGAAATGGAAATCAAAATTTAAACCAGTTGTAACTGAAGTGCTGAATATTGTAAAAGAGATGACTAGAAATGGGATATTTAGGAAAGGAATAAATTATGTAGAAATAAATAGAATTTGTGGGAATACTGCATGCAAAATAGTGTTGAGGATGGGGAGGGAAGTTTAAGGAAAGGCACAAATTAAGCAGTTTAATGTTGGAGTTGCTGAAAATTGTTAATGTATATTGCATGAAATTAAAGAAATGTTATTGTGGTTTGCTTTTTCTATCACTGTGTATGTATCTGTCACTTTTTAAAAAAATCATGTTTAACAAAGATGTTTAAATTTGAAAAAGTTATGCTGAATGAATGCCAAGTCTGTGAGCTGTTATAGAAATGTGTTCACACAACTGAGTAGATGAGGAACTGGATATGTGGTCTAATTGATAATGTGTCTGACTTAGAATCAGTAGATTGGATTAGAATCCTGCCATAGTTGTCAAAAAAATGATGTACTAGCCTTACAATTAGTGCAGAGGATTAAGGTTATGAGCTCTTAATGAGATGTTTTCTGTAGTTCAGATCTTGATTCCCATAGCCTCCCTTTACTACTTTGTGACTGCGAGCAAGTCACTTAACCATTTAGTAGTGTGAGCCAATTGGGAAACAGGAATAGGCTTGACCTACTGAGCCACGCTCCCGTAACTAAGTATAAAGTAAGAAACCTACAGTTTTTCCAGCAGTCAGGAAGAGTTCAGAAATTTTTGCCCTGGTGGCATCTTGACCACTATAGCCAGAGCTAAAGCAGATAGCAGCACCACTTCCTATACTGCCCTATCCTATGCTACCTATGGCACTGAATAGTGAGTCTGCAGGTAGAATGGCTACAGCCAAATGAGAACCAAAGTTATCTCCATGTCAGGTCTTGGTTATGAAATCAAGGTCATTATCCCTGAAAAGATATGAAGATTATCTCATTTTGTTGGGGATAGACCTTACACTACTATACAGTGCCTTAAAAGGGGGGACATGAGGATGATATCCTGGTCACCTGCCATTTGCAGAAGAGCAGATCTCTAGGTACTACCCTAAGGAAAAATAAAGTCTCATGAGGTATTTCCCCCAGAGTGAGGAATTTGTTAAAAAAACAATGATGGGCATATACCCATGACTGCCTCCATAGCCCGCCCCTACTGAATACCTCTGCATGCTTAGTACCTACTATGACACCCTACCACTGGCCCAGTAATCAAGGAGCCTTAATCCTCACCATTGACAACAGTGAGGGATGTACACACTGGGAGGAATGACAAGTGCACACACAGTAAAGTGCAATTTCCCTTAAGAGGACACAGAGACCACAGTCATTCTGGGGCTGGTTTCTCTCTCCTTCTCCAGATCCCCAATAAGAATCCCCACTGGTACAGCTATAGAGTTGAGATCTCAGCTGAGTGACCAAGCCAAGGCCTCCAGCACCCTCTCTGTCCAGCTAGTTCTTTGTGTCCCTGCCCAAGTAGCTGACACACACACACACACACACACACACACACACACACACACACACACACACACACACTCTTTGAGGTTTGATTTTTACACACCCACAGGCACACCTGGGAAAGGCCGGCACAGGTTTACTAGCTATGCCCCCCTCTGCCCAGACTGTAAGATAGTTTTGACTGTCACCAGCCACTCCTTATCCGCCACTCTAAGGCCCTTAACAGAGGGTGCCCAATCTTACTGTGTAATGTTATTGTCAGTACAAATGGTAGTTTGACCAAGAGCAAGGCTATTAGGAGTGGCCTGAACAGTGTCACCAAATAGATATTCAAGTACTCTGAGAGTTTACATCAGACCAGCCACAATTGAAAAGTTTAAATATATTTACTAATAAATAAAAGAACAAGAATATACTCAGTAAATAATCACAGTTACATCAGAGTTCAAAATCACAGGAAATATTTAAAACAGCATTGCAAGACAGTCTCAAATAAATAAAGAAAACATCTCTAAGCTATACTTCAGTGTATTCCTGGCTGTATCTAAGAGAAATGACTGCACCCTAGTTTTAACTTATTTACAGAACAACAAGCAGGCAGATGTGGTGAGTGGATGTTCTTGCCAGTTCAAAGACCAAGTACAAAATGCCCTCTCTCTCAGAGAGTTCTTAAATTAATATCTCAAATACTACTGCTGGGTTAGCATGCAGGATGGATGACATCACTTCTTGTCATCTGACTTTAGTTCCCAAGCTAAACCCCCATTGCCAAAAACTGCCAGCATTTATCATCTCCCTGTAAAAATACATAGCCCTCAGATGTTTGCAGCTGCTGGAAGACATAAAACAATAAAACACTTAAGATGATGCAGAAGGCTCCCTAATTTTAGACATCCTGTCTCCTTGCTGCATCGAAACCATCGTTTATGGTGCAATTATAAAATAATTTAATTTCAACTATTTTTCTGAGGTTTTGCAAGTTATCCCTCTATGTTCCAGTTTCCACTGTTAAAATATATACATTTACAATAGTCTGTGTATGTTTTCTGTTCTCTTCCAGTAGGGTACAGTGTGGACACATCTCTAAGCTGAGTACTCTACAATATATCTCTTCAGCACACATATCTGTACAAACCATCTTATGGCATACTGTTCTAATACATTTGTAACACAAGCATATGAATCATGTTGCTATTGACAAATGACATATGATTATGTACAGCTAGCTGTGTTGGCAGTATCTCCTTTGTCACGCCTATCCATAAGCCATTCCATAGGTAAATGATTTGCTAACCAAGGGACACCTAATACTGTCAGTAGTATTTATATGACAAGGTACCCAGAATACAGTAGTTGAGTGCAACATCAGTTACAGCACAAAGATTAGAGAGTAGAAAATGAAATAAAAAAAAAGCATGAGAACAGACGCTTGCATCTGAAAAACAGATAAGCAGGTTAAAGAAATGAAACTGCCTAAACAAGGTCGAATTTAAACTTTTCCAGATTATTTTGCACATGGGCACATTCCAGATTTTCCAGGAGGGGTTAATGAAATTTGTCTGTTACCAACACACCATTTCCTGCCTTTATAGTAATGCTGCCACCAGCCAGACTATTCTAGCATACCAAGAACACTTTTTACACTTAAAATAAGCCTGCCTTTCTTTAAATATTTGTGTAGTACCAGTAAGCCTGAGTAGTAACTATTCAAAAAGTGGAAGCCAGCATTTGAGTTTACACCAGATCAGTAAGCATAACATCATGCTAATAAACAGACTATTAGACACAACCATTTGAAAGTGAATTATAAAATTCTGTACTTGAAACAAAGTTTAGCAATGTACTTGATAAAATTGATTTTACAAACAGCTCTACATTTACACCCAGATTACCAAAATAAATGTGTTTAAACAGGCAGATAGCATAACGATAACAATCTAACAGTTTTTCTGGTCCTGTCAGTACCGGTAGCTAAAAGATGTATTGAATTCAAATTGCCTCTAACTTAGAAGTCTAAACAAAAGGTGCAGAGTTTCACACTTAACTAGATTTCAACCTGAGTTATGCTTCAGGAATGCGTCTCTTGTGCATACTGTAGAGGAAGAGACAGTAACTGAAATGATCAACAAGATCCCCCATGTAGAGACTTGGACATTATTCCCCACTTTTCTTCAGTTTGAATAAAAAGCTTCATATTTTTGAAGTCCAAATTGTCATGCATTTTCCTTTTACCTGCAGTAACATTTGCGTATTTGCAAAGCAAGTTTCATTCTTTTACAGTCTTGTTGCATTTTTCATTAGTAAGTTGCATATTCTGTATACAGTTCATGTTTTGTGTGTTACAAGATTTACTGGAAATGACAATCTCATTTTATTTACATTGTTATTTTAATGAAAAAGCACTTATGTTTATGTCTGCCTAATGCATGTATGTTTTACTAACAGACAATTGCAGACTTTGCTCAGCCTGTTATGGTTCTCCATTGAAAACCATTTAAAGCATTTACATTGGCTTTGGTATAGTACCAGTTCTCTACAGTAACTACAGACTTCTCTCAGAATGCTCAGCATCAAAGGGAAGCTAAAAATGATACTTAAAACCACTGTTAAACCAGAAGACAAGCCTTAAAGCAACTCTGTAGTGTTAATATAACTTTATTTCACACTTTTGTCAATAAAAATAGACTTTTTCAGAAATAAATTACATAAAAAATATTTATAAGCTTAAATATTTGAAATAAAAGCATGTTAACCAATCACAATAAACATACAATTAAAAGCACATCCGATGTTAATTGCCCCTTTATTTAACCCTTACCTTCTAATCTCCTATAGCCAACCTACGGTCCTTCAGAAAACAATGTTTATGGTGTCATTTAAACCTAGTGGTTTGTCTGACTCTAATCTTACTTGCCATTCAGTTTCTCTTTGTTCCACCTGATTTTTATGATTTCCTTCTCCTCTTAATCATAAGGTATGTGTCTACCACTGCAGAGAAAAATTATGCTGCTTATGCATTTTACTCAACATCTCTTTTGTGTGCTACTTTATATTCCAACGATTTACCTTAGTGCTGATTTCTGTGACTGCTTTCTCCACTGGAAATGCACACAAATGAGTTGCAGATTTAATGAAAGCTTAAATATAGTTTACAAAGGTGCCAACAGTCTGCAGTAAGAAAGAAAAAAATGTCACATTGCTGGTCTCTTTTTCTAGCCTGGCACCACAATGAGTGTATCATACATAAAAACATCATTGGAGGAGTTCCCATCACTACAAGAATTCCCTTTGTGTAATATAAAATGTATGATTAGTAGTGTGTGAATGGAGACAGAAGTGGCTGTTTGTAAAAGTGTTTCGTAAGTACACTGATGGTGGGATGTATTGCAAAACACTTGTGGGCTATTAAAAAGTATAGTAAATATCTGCATATCTTACTAACCTTTTAGACTTGGAAGTACCTCTGTTATGTACAGTATTACAGAACTGTTTTAATTGTTTAATGTTATGAAGTTATTCTGGCATTATGTGGGTTCCTCTTTATATTCTATGCTTCTGCTGAATATTTTTCACTGTTACCACTGTTCATTTTGTGCTGGTCTCATCTGCTGAGCCTTTTATTTATCTCATTAAAAATGTATTTTTCTTTCTTTTTTAACCTCTATTTTAGGCACTACCACATAGAACACCAAGTCTTTCAAGTATAAATTCACAGGAATCCACAGAAATCTGTAGACTTACTGACAAGGTGCAAGCTGAATACAGAAATGCGTACAGAGAATATATTGCCCAAATGTCCCAACTGGAAGGAGGAATTGGTTCCAATACTATAAGTGAGAGATCTTCATCACATAACTCCATGAATGTCTTCATGGGTCAAAGTACATCAGTAGGATCACTTCACAGTACATTAGAGCAAGAAAAAGAAAGGGGAAGAGATGCTGAACAAAAGCATGATGATGGTAGAAAATCATTCCTGAAACGAGGGGGTGATGTAGTTGATTATAGCTCTTCAGCTGTGTCTACTAGTGATGCATCTCCTCTGGATCCCATAACTGAAGAAGAAGAAAAATCAGATCATAGTGGAACTAAACTTCTTTCTGGAAAAAAGTCTTCTGAGAGAACAAGTGTCTTCCAGGGAACTGATATGAAACTGAAAGGGGATAGTGTACGTTATCAGAAGCTCCCCAGTGATGAAGATGAGTCTGGTACAGAAGAGTCTGACAACACACCACTTCTCAAAGATGGCAAAGACAAGAAATCTGATGGAAAATTTGACAAGCAGTCCAAGTCTCCTGAACATGCATCTGAACCAGTGAGGTCTTCTGCAAAAGCAAAAGAATACTTAACAGATGCTATCCTGGATAAAAAAGATTCTTCTGATTCTGGAGTAAGATCTAGTGAGAGTTCTCCAAATCACTCTCTCCATGATGAAGTAGTAGATGATTCTCAGCTTGAGAAGGCCAACCTTATTCAGCTTGAAGATGATGCTTTATCTAGAAAGAGAGGTATACCTCACAGCTTAAGTGGTCTTCAGGATCCAAGTGTGGTCCGTATGTCCATCTGCTCTGAAGGTAAAAAGAGTCCATCAGAGAGCAGCTTGATAGCAAGCAGCCCTGAGGAAAACTGGCCAGCCTGTCAGAAAGTCTACAATCTGAACAGAACACCTAGCACAGTGACTCTGAACAACAACAGCACTCCATCCAATAGAGCCAACCAAGATCTGGCAGAAAATGTAGGAGTTAAAAGTCAGATTGAAAACACTACATCTCAAGTAATCATTCATTCAGCTTCAACTGGGGTACAAAATGAAAATCTGAGAGGACTTAATGTTAAACAGGGGCAGCATTCAACTTGCACTAGAGTTTCAATTGATGCTTCAGAGCTTCATGGTGTTACTTCTGCTGACAGTGCAGGATTTGTGGAGGAGAGAGAAAGCATCCTTTAAAGCAGTAGCATCCATTTCAAAAGCATAAGGTGATATACTGAATCTGTTTCACTAGTTTAAATGTTATGTGTTGTAAAGTGCTGTAAAATGTGTGTAGAAACAATGGTAATGTACATATGATAGGTGCTGTAAACTGTTAAATGAAGAAGTAAGACTAAGCTGTGCATTGGTTGAAATCTGACAATAAGAAAATCATGTTCAGACCAATATGTGTAACTTTATATTTCATTATAACTGTCAGGTCATTATAAAGAGGATAAGCAGAATGACATTCTTCTCTGCTTTCTACATTCATTGTGTTAACTCCATATGCTAAATACTTGTAAATGTTAATTGTTTCAGCTAGTTTCATATGCAAGTAAGATGTTAAAAGCTTTTTAAAAGCTTTATTTGTTATTGTAATCATAGTAGCCTATCTGAGCAGTCACAGCAGAATGTTTACAGGCTTGTTTTAATGTATACGTTGATGAACAACATCCTAGAAGAGTAAGATCCAGTTAAATGTTTAGGAACGTTTTTACATCTCCATAATCAGTTTAAAACACACAGGTGCAGCAAAACTTCTGTACTCTATTTAATTCAGTGATAGATCTGGGAAACACAAAGCACTGTAGGTATTACTGTGGAGCAGTTTCCTGTGTTGCACTCACCATTTCATCAAACTTAGACTAACTCATTGTCACCTTAGAAAGTTGATAGCATTAATTGATTTATGCATTCAGGGATTCTAAGTTTGTCCTGCCTTTCAGCTAATATCATGCAGGCTGCCATTCTGGTAACTTAATTTTCACTACATTGTATTTTCTTGTATATCTGATTTTGGTGTAGTCAAAGTAAGAATGGGGTTTGTATCTTACCATCTTGCTGGTGTCTGTCTCAAGTTTAACATTATGACTGAAGAAGAATTAAGAATGGCGAGATCTGGCTCTAAATTTAAATGTTCCACAGAAGGCAAATTAAGATTTGACTTGGGTCTTGTGTGTTTGGGTCTGTGGCCTTTACAAAGCATAAGAGGCACCTTTGTTAATCTGTAATTCTTTGGGTTGTATAGTATAATTTATAATGATAATTTCACTCTGCATTCCTCCCTTTGGTTCCAGTGCAGTCTACATATTTTTTATTCATTTCTATGACTTCACTTTTTTAAAATAAGTTATCAGTTGCTCTAATTAAAGCTTCTCTCATAAATTTTTTGTAGTATTGAACACTAATTTGATAGCCACATTTCCAAGGAATTTTCTTTGCTTTTGTCATGGTGTTGCTACATCTTGGTGGTCAGTCTTTTTGAAGTTTCCTGTAAGTGTTTTGCCTAAACAAAATCAACACAACAATAATGTATATTCTTTTAACAACTTAGATAACTCCCGTGCTCACTGAGTTTGATACTTTTTTCTTTTGTTAACTAAATCTAAACACACAGGTTTCTTTTCATTCATTATGTTTTACCAGTTTATATCGGGTAAAAGATGCCAAAGGTCTCACATCTGCTGACTTGAGAAACAAGTGCAACAGGTGTTCAAGGTGGTGATGTCTAAATTGTTTTCTTCCTTGGTTAAAGGATAGTTTAGTTTTAAAAGAAACTGAAACTAAAATATTGAGATTTGTTTTAGTAGTGCACATAAAAGCTGTTTTGTATAACTGTCCTTTTCTGTTATATACATCCTAAGTTGCTTTAGATAGTTCTTTAGCATTACAGTGAAGTAGATAGGATGACTTCATAGATTAGTACTAGGCTAACTGCACCTCTGGACCATTTTAAGCCTAACCAGTTACGCCATCTGAGAATTAAACCATAGCACCTTGTGTCCAGAAGGTAAATACCTTAACCATTATGCCAACCTCCCACCTCTGTGAATTTTCTTGATATTTGAGAGTTGCCCGAGTGCCTCAGTGGTGCTGTAATAATTCTTCAATTAGGATTTACAAGCAAGGGTTCTCATTTGGACTGTCCAGTGTGAACATTAGGAACAATGTATTTCTAATTACAAATGGAGAAGTTGAGCCTGCATAATGATGGTATCCTAATTGCCGCTACATTTTTTTTTCATTGGATTCATGCTAGGTTGTAAGTCATCTCATCAACACGAGATGTGGTGAGATTCTTCAACTACAAAATTAGAAAAATAATTTGTATTTTAATGTTACTTGGCCCCTGCCAAACTTCCCTCGCACACACAGACATATAGACTATATCTCATAGGTGTTACAAATGTGAGGGAACAGTGCCTGATGATGATTGTCATCCATGGTATGCCATTCTTCTCCACTGGAACACACTTTGCTAGGGCAGTTCTTGCTTTGAAAAAAAAAAAAAAGTATGTGGAAGAATTTTGCAACACTGAAGTACTCGGCAAAAATGGTAGGGTCATTATTTGTTCAAAAACTTTCCTGTCGAGGACCAGAGTAAAAATATAGCTCATTTTCGTTTAATTTGGTGTTTGTAGTCACTTTAGAGTTTTCAGTTTCTTTGTTGTTGCTGATGATTAATTGTTGGAGTGCACAAGGAAATCCTTGTCATAATCACTTGACAGCCCATTTCTGAACCTTTGACTATTCCACCACTGCACCATTCTTTATTTGATGTTATTTAGTACCTCTTGTACATGTCTACTGGTTATCAGCTTTGTTAACTTTCATTCAGTGATGAATCACAGTAAACTTCTGGTATTTTAACTGTATCTTACTAACATGAGCACCTGGATGCACAACCTGTTTGGTTGTGTATTCATCTTTGATTTCTTAATTCTGCCCATTATTTTTGATGACTCTGAGGCTATACTGCACTCTCCATCTTAGTGTGAATGGGAAGATTTCAGCAAAATGGCCCATTCATTGTTAATTTTTTCCCTGTAAAAAATGTCTGGAAACTGACATTCACTGAATTGATCATTTGCCAAACTAAGATTGTTTCCATTGTTCAGATTAAAAAGGTCATATGTACAGTGCTCATCTTTCAGAATTTTTAATATTCCTTTTTAATTGATGGGTAGTGGATGGGGAAGATATTTTGTACCACCTCTTTAGCACTACTCCCCTGTACCAATCTCAGTAACTAATAGATTTTTCTGCATTTGTTCTGCATGATTAAGGTAATTTTGATAAAACTTGGAGCCTAAGAATGTTTCCTGTTATTTCATTTCTGTAATGACATTGAAAGCAAGTAATATATTTTCAGATAAAACTAAAATATGCCAGATGAAATGAGTATGACACATTTATTAGTCCAATTTTGTGTGTTATTTTCTGCTTATTAATAATGCACAAACTGAACAAGGCAAGTGGCCCTATCTGCTGTCAGTTGTTGCTTTGTAACTTTCAGTTTGCCTGCAGTGGAGGAGTGGCTCCAGCCATCCATTTTCTTTCCTTGCTTCCGTCCACTTCAGGGTCTTGGAGGCTGGAGCCTGTCCCAGCAAGATGTGGGAACAAGGCAGAGACAAGGCTTGGATGGCTTGCCAGTGTAATCAAATCACACAGCACAGGCACACCCCTAAGACATTTTAGTATTGCTAGTCACTACCCTTAGCTGAGCAACTGTATTTCCCACCTTCATCCCAAAAAGGGAAAATGATGGTCTTCTGAATTGCTACAGAGGGGTGTATGTGTGCTGTCATGCATGTGCTTGTGTGTAAAGTCCAGAATTGCTTTCTCCTTTACACTTGATGTTTACTGGGATAAAATCATGCTTCAAAAAAGACGACAAGCTAACCTTAGAAACAAACACCAAACTGAAGAAATCCAAAGCTCTCGTTCTTAGTATTTCAAAACTTTAATCCAACACACAACTCTTTAAAATGTTAAAAACATTAAGATCACCAGTAAATTGATAAGTGCTTTCGTTTTGTACTATGCCAAATATGATAAAGTTTTGAAATACCCGGAACAAGAGCCTTGGTTGTCTTCAGTTTGGTGTTCATTTCTAAAACTGTGCTTCCCTTTCCCACAACTTCAAACAGGATAAAATTGAATGGAAGATGTAAAGGTTTAATATGCAAAGAACCAGGCCTTCCAGACATTAAAACATGTTCCTTAATATAACTCACTGTTTTTTTTTTCTTTCTTGTAGTTTGAATTTTGTGTAAATGTGTTCTTATTTCTTTTTTGCCACTTGCCTTGCCTGACCACCTTCTGTCTCCAGCAACTGATCGGTGCTTGTATCCTCTGTTTGCTTAGCTGTAGTACTCCAAATTACCTCAGAAAGGGGATGTGTTCTCTCTCTCTCTTCAGAATCACTTTCTCAAAAGCTCTGTATTTTGTGGCATGTAGGAAGGGGCAAGAGCCAGCCCTGATAAGCCATCATCCTGGCTGGCTTTGGATCTGAGATTTTTTTCCTCTGCTTGTTCCCTTCCCCTGACAACTGGTAAGTTTTCTTCAAAACCAGATCCTACAGTACTGGGCTATGTTTGCATATTTTCACACACACTCTTGCTGTAATGAGCACTTAGTAGTCTTTTCCAGCTGGTTGAAATTAGCCTGCTTGAGGCATCACTCAAACAGCAGGACCTAGCCTGACCTGCCTTCTGCATTATGAGTGAGTGGATGTTTGGCCCACTCGGTCCTACACTTGTCAGTGGGTTGCTTCTAGCACCAAAACTCACTGAGTGGCCTTGGGTCATTGGTACTCTGAGAACAGTACTGTGACTTTGTGTGGTTTGAAAGTTTTGTTTTGCTCATGAGATTACTGTTACAGTATGGACCTAAAATCCCACTATGAGTATGTAATATAGCAAGCTGTTAGCAGTTTATGACAATATTTATGTGTTCTTTGCTGCCTATTTGGTAACTCCCCCTTCAGACATTCACCTCATTTACTGAGGAAGCATTCAGTGTTCAACCGAAGAAATATTTGCAATGCTACTGTCATTCACACATGCAGTAACAGTTAGGCAAATGATTTTGTAACATGTATTCCTCTTACTTCAGCAGCAGAATCCTTGTGAAGTAGGATAAAAAGGCGTTACTCTTAGCAGTATAAGATAAAGTGGAAATCATGCAGGTTTCTTGGCAATTTGGGCAGGAGTGACTTGGATATGTAATTCTGTATTGAAGTACTGTGCCCAATTTGGTAAATTGGTTTTGTTTGATAGTGGTACCTCTGTGTCTTTGTATGGACTTGTAATTTTAGAAATTTGCTTTTCTGACACCGGCAAGCAGCAGATGCTGTTCTAGGATGCCCATAAATAAATTAATAAAACAGATGAATTAAGTTTTAAACAGCAGTTACTGATTGTAATGTACCACAGAAACATGGTTGACGTTTTAAAATCCCAGTTTTGTTGTATATAAAAATTTCCTCTAAAAACAGTTTCATTTAATTTTTCACTTCAGTCAGTAATCACAATTGGTCAGATTTTACTTTTGGCATTCTTTACTGGTTCAGTTATACATTTTAAAAGATGTCTGAACAGAGACAAGTAGAGTTTGATTTATTTGTCCTCATAAATTGAATGCAGTAACTTGAGCTAGTCCAGTAGCAGCTTGTTAATGTCTTACTATGACTTAATTTAGGGTGTACAATAGATTTAAACCATTGGAGATGTTATTGGATAGAAGGCTTAGACATGCTTTTGACTGCACCCCTTTCCCTTTGGAAAAGTAGACAGTTATATTGCATGACAGACCTGTCCTAGGGCTAATATTTTAGATGTTTCAGACACTGAAGCACACTTGGAGATAATAGCTGCTGATATTCATACCATTGATATGGTTGCATGCCACACGTCCTCACTGATCAGAGATTTAAAGCCAGTGTAATTACCAGAATGATTCTTTCACTCTGTGTCCCGGTTCCGGTGTTCATCTGCCCCCAATTGCATCTTGGAGGTAAGCTGGGGGTAGCAGTGCAAATGGATTGTTCTTTCCAGTTGTATTTTTCCATCTTTGTGATTGGTAGACAGTGCCTAGCTTCACTGGGTTGATTAAGGAAGCAGGAATATTAAGAAAATAAATCCTAATGGACGGCGCACTGATGCAGCAGTAGTGTTGTCGCCTCACAGCAAGAGGTTCTCCGGTTCGATTCTCGGCTGGGGTGCCTTCTGTGTGGAGCCTGCATGTCCTTCCTGCATTCTTGTGGGTTTCCTCCGGGTGTTCCAGCTTCCTCCCACGTTACAAAGACATGCATCGGGAGCATTTCTCCCTGGGCCTCCGCTGAAAATTGTTTTCATTCCAAGTTGGACTTTCCCGGTTAACAAATGTTAAATAAATAATGAGAAAGTTACTTAATGAATTAAGAATATCAGACCAATGTATATTTGGCAGCACAAAAATTCTAACTTAGTGTTTAAAAGCTTTGCTCACACATTATTGCCATACACTACGTAGTAGAAGAGGATGCTTTGTTAAAAGCATTTCAGAGTGCCAAGGCAGTGGAAAGAAATCTGTTTAAAGCATGTATGCCGTCAGAACATTGTCTTGCACATTATTGTCTTTGCCCCTTGCAGGACTGTCTATTGTATGGGCTTTGATAATCTTGGCCTCCTGAAATTTTAAAACAATAGAAGTGTGCATTTTACACTGGCAAAGAGCTGTTAAGCCCAACTCCGTCTGTGTATCTCTTTTTTTTTTTTTTTTTTAATATAGTAAGCACCAGTCCTATTTAACTAGCAGCCTACATCCCAGTTTCTCTTGCTAAAATTATCTTGCATCACTTTGGTGCATTATTAGATCCCATTGTTTTTTCTTAATCCACCTTCTCTTCAGAACATTTCTGTTATCCCATGTATACCACCCTGCCTGGTCTGATATTAAGTAGAAGGTGCAGAAGTTATTGTTGTAGTTGATTCCTTGACAATATCAACATTTTTTTAATTAATTTCAGACTCCGATATTTCAACTGTTTGTGGTTTGTTGTGTATGTGTTAGGAATTGTTAATCTCATTGGTTAAAGCATGCAGTTTATATTAGCAGAATATGTCGTTCAGTTAGAATACAGTGCACAGAAGTATTCATAATATTTGGAGGAATTCTAGTTGTAATTATGTGAGGTTGTGATTATCGTATGAGGTGTAGTAACACATCAGCATGTTCGTCAGTGCGTAGGAATGCTTTTAGGGCAGTATGTTGTGAAATGGTGTATTGCTTGTTTTGGAAACTGTTGAAGTTAAACTTACTGATGCTCTTTCTACCAGCTACACCACGCCATTGCTCTGTATGCTACAGTACAACTACAGAAAAGAGGAGTTTAAGGAGTTTTTGTATGGGGCTGTGCCCCCATTAATCCTCAGCTTGGAGTCTCTGTCCTTAAACCCCTAATCTCTATGTATACACTGCCTCACAGGTCAAACCAACTTGGAGAACAGGGAAATACATTACTTCCATTTTGTCCAAGTAGATGCAGGAGGGAGCAGGGTGCACAGATTGACCTGCGAAAAAGATGCACCGCCATATTAAACTGTATGAAATGAGTCATGGTGTTCTACTGAGTGGCAACCCAAAACAGATCTGGTGCCATACGTTTAACTTCATTAATTTCAAATAGACCCACATGTCTGTGGTTGACCAAATAAGTAAGAACTGTATGAGTTCTGTGATATTCTTAATTGTTATTGGCCTTGATATTAATGTTTGAGATTGTGAATTTTATAGTGATTTTGTTGTCCTGTGATTTTGTTGTCCTGTGTGAAAAGTGTCTGTGGAAACTAGTGCAATAGTTTTGACATGTTAAATTTATTGAGAATTGGATCATTTTTGTATTATTCACAAGTAACTTTTCAGATCTGTACTTTAGAATTATAGCCTTTAGGTTTCTGTGCTGTATGACAGTGACTGGCATTTTAGCTTCATATCTTCGTGACTGTCATACTGGTACTGTTTAAATGACACATTCTTAACTAAACTGCTGAATGAGCTGGCACACTTTTGGAGCCTCCTGATCCTTACATTATGTATACTAACTTAGTTTCTGTCCATAACATAAATACTTGGTCGGTCATTGAGATCCAAGTGTGTAAGTCAGTTTGAGAGAACATCAATGATTTATCTGACATATTTGAGAAAGAGTAATAGCATTTAACCCCCACTATTTAGTTTTATAGTATGTAGTATTTACAGTAAAATTCACTGTTTGGCTTGGTGTATACATTAAGTGTTTGAGTTTTTTCTAAAGTAATTGGTTTTCCTGAGTGCTGAATGCTCACACGTTTGTACATTGTGACTTTCACACATTAGTGTTGCTGCAGTACACACACACAGGCAGGAGAAATTAAGAACTTCCCAAGATGATGTGTCCTGTAACCAGCTATATTCAGTAACATTTTTCTTCCAGACGTTTGCTTATGATAGCTTGCAGTTTGGTCACCATATTTTACAGATTTGATCAGAGTCTCCGGAAAAGACATGCAAGACACAGTGTTAAGGCTAGCATTACATTATATAGTATATGATACTACTGTCATTCCAAAGGCTGTTTCTCTATATGCAGGTGTTTTGGTATGCTAATTCTAACTGTTTTGAACATTGTAATTTGGTGGACTTCACTTAACTGTGCTGTTAACTGAACAACTGCATGACAGTAGCAGCTGTGTATTTGTGTCAACTTTGTAATATGCTGAAGTGTTGTACTTGTCCCAGTATTTATGAAAATAAATGTTTGCACTGTTACTTTGTAGTTCATTTATTTCGAGTCACATGTGGTTCTGTTGATTCTTATTTTTTAGGAAGTATAATTATATAATGCTATGGCCTACAAACAGCTGGGAATATTGACTGTGTCTCTTAATTATTTTTGATAACAGAAGTCATCTGAGCAATATGGCATGATGTGTGTGGACTTTTTCAATGTGAAAAGTGTGATGCTCCAACAAGTTTTCGCTTTCCTTTCAAATGCTTGTCTCTGCTGGTTTTAAGCTGGGAACTCCTAGCCAGTAATCTCATGCTGGGACCTCTGCTATATGTCAAGTTCAGTAGTTTTTTTTCTCAGTGCTCGTAAGTGGTAAATGTTTGTCATTATGATCACTGCTGCAGTAGGCTCAGCAGTATGGGTTGTATCATGCTAAGGATATAACAGCCAGCCAGCCTCCATAGCTTCAAGAGACCTTCCGCATGCCTAAACTATTACCATGAGTTGAGCTGAAAAAGTGGTTTGGGCGCTAAGCCCTGCAGAGCTATCCTGCCAACAAAGAGCACTCCTCTTGGTGGGTTTCAAGGACTGATGGTTGCCCAAAACTTTCCATTGTTGAGATCAGTTTTATCTTTTATCTATATTTTATACGAGAAACTGAACTTTCTGTGAAATTATAAATTTTAAAAGTATTTTTATCGACTGTGAGATGAATTTTAGTAACTTTTATACAGGAGTGTTACTGTTTTGCTTTCGTGGAAAAAAAGTTGTTAAAACTATTTGGTTTGTAAAAGGCAGATCATGTCTCCTGAACCTGATAGACTTCTTTGAAGAGGTCACCAAAGCTGTAGATGAGGGTAAGGTGGTTCCCCCACTCTGGAATTATAGATAAACTCACTAAACTAGGTATAAATCCGTATGTCACAAGCTGGGTTGCCAACTGGCTCACTGACAGAGCCCACACTGTGAAAGTAGCAGACTCTAAATCCAACTTCAGACCAGTGACAAGTGGAGTACCACAGGGTTCAGTCCTGGGTCCTCTCCTGTTTGGTATCTACTTCTCTGAAGTACAGGCTAACACAGAAGGTCTTTGGCTAACAAAGTTCACAGATGACTGCAAACTAGGAGCCATAATCAAAACTCCTAACGATGTGGACATCATACAAAAGGGTGTCACTGAGACAAAGCCATGGCCTCAAGCTCAATGCCAAAAAGTGCACTGTCATCCCTTTTGGTAATAACTCTGTACCCATGAACTACCACATAGGCTGTAGTCTACTTAACACCAAAAGTGTGATAAGAGACCTTGGGATACAGGTGGACAGTAGTCTCTCCTTTGATAATCACATTGCCACAATAGTCAGGAAATCGTTCTATGTGGCACACCTCATCACAAAAGGTTTCTCATCCTGGAAAAAAGAGGTCATTGTTCCCTTCTACTCATTACTCATTATACCCATTATAGAGTATAACACCCCTTTTGGTATGTACCTTACAAGACATCTACAATATCTGAAAAGGCTGCAGAAATACCTCACAAAGAGGATTACTGGCCTCAAACAGATGCCCTGCACAGATCATCTCAAAAATCTCCAGCTTTACTCTGTCGATATTGCCTACATAGAGGCTATCTCTGCCTAACATACAAAGCTATGTCAAACTCAGAGCTGTTGGACATGTTCCACTTAAAGAAATCCCAATCCCTCCGAGCTACACGCTCTAGGGATCTAAACCTTGTCACCACAATAAACAGAACATGCTGGAGGGATAGATTCCTGTCTCGGAGACTTCACGTACTCCGGAACAAACTACCTACCTATATCAAACAAAGCTCATTAGCACTCTTCAAGAAAAATCTTGATGATTAGATGGGAGATAGGAAATTCACTCTGGGGATCACTTCTGTGACTCTGCGTGACAGGGGCACAGGAAAATCATTTTCTTGGGTGGCAAAAGCCAGGGTACCGTTTGGCTAGACTTGTATAGGCCCTAGGGCCAATAGCCTAGTACCTACCTATGAACTTATTACATATACTGGGGTAAAAGTTGTAGTATTTTACTTTCGGAGGTTAGGGTAAGTATTTAAAATATTTGTTACTGCATTTTTGGTGGAAATTTTTACATTTTTACATTTACTACTTTCCTGTTTTATCAACTACTGCTGTCAAGTTTCTCCAGGAATCTGGCATCCTTTTCAGCTTTGCCATGGAGCAACCTGCCAATTCCTCAGCTCTTCCTTCTACCAGTCACAAAAAGAAGAAAATAAACAGCCTTTGCCACCACAGCAGGCTGCTAAAGTGCCTCAGCCACAGATGGATGACTTTTCTGTTGCCATTTATCTTTTTCCTTGGCTCCCTCTGGTGTAGTCCCCTGCAGCCACTATGGACCAGGGGTTAGACACATCCTCTACAGCTTTTGGAATGGCCTTGGCAAGCAAGGGAGAATCACTGTTGTCAGTCCTGGGAAAAGAAGCATGGAATTACTCTCTGCCTAGTCAGAATGAATTATCTGTCCCCAAGGAGGTTTTGCTTGGCAAAAGTGAGACTGCTTCTTTAGAAATTCCAGTAAAAAGAATAAAAAACTCAAACATACATCTTCACCTTTTTTCAGTTACTCTGGACAGGAGTGATTTATTGGTCTTAACTCAGACTTTTGACCCTTCCAGTTCAGTGGTTTCTGGCAAAAGAAAAAAGGATTCTTCATTTTCTGAAAAAAATCATTTTGAATTGCCAAATGATTGTGAAGTAGCAGCTTCTGTTTTTCTCCTAAGGTTTCTGATTCAAATTCTGAATAGATTATGGCTTCTGGCTGTCCCTTTGAAGGATACTCTTTTTCAGAAACTGTTTACAAAATGACCCAGTTGTTTCAGTGGGAACATAATGATAACTGACTGTCCATCTCTGAAAAAGTATTATGATTTACTGTAACTGGATTTTCCTGAACCTACTCTAATTCTTCTTGTTCTTTCAACATTTTTTAAACGATGAACTGAAGTAGTTAACTTCATTTGGGTATCAACCTGTGGGTTTCTGATCCGGACTGGATCTGAGACTGCAGTTTCACCAGCATCAGCTCCTCCCCTTAACCATAATACCACTGCACCTCCTTCCTTCCCTCAGATATTGTTTGCCACGGCTTCGCCTACAACGTGATCCCTTGAGCTCCAGGCTGGTAGGACAGTTTCTGGATATTTTTGGTGTGTGTGTAGAGTTTTTGGGTATACCCTTTGATCCCCCTTTTTCCTTACTTCCCCTTTGCGTTCTCCATTAGGTAAAATAAAAGTAGAGTTTCTTTTTGGTTAGTTTAGTTAGTGCAGGCCTTCTTCCCCTTTCTCGCTTCGTGTTTGAGTGTGTGTGTGTGTTGGGTGTCTGCCTTTGGTACCTTGTACCTTTTGGGCTTGATGATGTCTGATCAAAATAAGTTGATCTTTAGGAAATGCACAGAGTGTGGCCATAAGTTGTCACCGGTATATGGTCATACACTGTGTTTTATGTTTGGGGCAGCTCACTAGTCCACCGACTGCTCCATATGTGTGGGGTTTAACCCCATGGCCCTAAAAGACCGCAGGGCCAAGCTGGTTTTAAAGGGGCTTCTCCCTTCCGCAGAGGCAGCTGCTTCCTCATTTACTGTTTCTGCGGTCACGGCTGTGACCGTGTCTACCTCAGCTATTGTGTCCTCCCCTCCCTCCTAGGCCAGGACTCACCATCCTGACCACAGACCTGGGGAAAGGGAGTCTAGGAAAGACAGAGAGAGAGAGAAAGAAAAGGGAAGGAAGAGATCCCCGGAACACTCTGATCCGGCGGGTCCTCCTTCCAAGCTACCTGCTGTTACCAGGCCAACTTCCCCTTGGCTCCATTCTCCGAGGTTTTCCTCAGAGCCGGAGGAGGTTCGGCCTCTGTCTAGGGCCTCCATCCCCCATCTTCCCAGCCAGCATTGGTGGCCTCTTCAAGGTCTACTAGAAGCTTATCGGAAGCCGATATGGACAGAGTGATGCAAAGGTTTATTTGCACCCAGTTGCAGATGGGGGTCTTGCTGACACCCTCTCCCTCTGGAGGGAGTAGCTCACTACCGTTGTTTGCCCTGATTTCTCCTTCTCCGATCCATCCTCTGGTATCAGAGTCCCTGGAT
Organism: Protopterus annectens; assembly: GCF_019279795.1. Classification (NCBI taxonomy): domain Eukaryota; kingdom Metazoa; phylum Chordata; order Ceratodontiformes; family Protopteridae; genus Protopterus; species Protopterus annectens. The sequence continues at coordinate 407,605 of NC_056726.1, read as the reverse complement.
CCGAGAGGTTCTGGAGTCAGGGGGCCAGCGCCGATGGTACCGTCTACATCAACGCCAGCAGTTACCTTGAGGGTGTCCAGTCCGAAGGAGTCAGATCTGAACTCTTGGAGCCGTAGCCTGTGCGTCTGATCTGAGGGGTTGGGTTTTTCTCTGTCGGCTCCGAACTTGTCGGGTTATGGCCTACCCCTTGGGGTCTTGGCGCCTTTGGGCTCGGCTCTGATCCCGTGTCTGCTCTGGGGAGAGCGTCCTCTCTTTCAGTGAGGGCTTGCTCCCCCTCGGCATTCGACATGGTGGAGAGGCTTCTCAAATATGGATCAAGGCCCCTGACCATTTCCTTGGAGTCCACCCTGACCCCCTCTCTTCTGGGTGTGACTTCTGCCATTCTACCCATGAAGGGACAGCCCGTGCTCGACATGCCCCAGACTGTTCCCCTCGAGGAACCACAGGCTGTTTGTGAGTCCTCTCCGGAAAGCCCCATTGAAGAGGTTCCTCACAAACTCAAGTGCAAGAGGAGGCACCTGGACTCCCCCGAGTCCCTCACGGCAGATACCGACTTGGAGGAAGGGGAAGGCTCCCCTAGATCACACCCTCCAAGGATGTCTCCTTTGGAGACGTCATTGAGATCCTCTGCCAGCAGGGGGGGGTTGGTCCACCCCCAAGCCTTCCTCAGACGAGTCAGTGTTTATGGAGGCATTCAACACGTCCCCTACTTCTTGGGTGTCCTCCCTGTGGTCCCCCTGGTGGACCTCATTACCACCAAGGCATGAAAAGAGCCGTACACCATGGAGCCAGTTCCAAAATGTCCAGTTAAAATCTTGAGCCTCCCGGTAGATAGACCGAGCTGGAACAAGGGGTCCCCAGTGGATGCCATGGTGGTAGCTGCCACGAAGAAGGAACTGGCTCAGGAGAGTTCCGCGGTCCACCCCCGGACCGAGAGTCCAGGACAATGGACCATCTGGGAAAGCAGACTTATGCTTCAGCCACCTTTTGTATAAGGGCGCTGAACTATATGGCCCATGTTACCAGACTGCAGCGTGACCTGAATAAAGAGTACACTGCATCTTCCCCAGAGTCCATGTCACCAGAGGATAAAAGCATATTCTCTACGTGAATGGCCACTCTAAAAGCCTTTACCAACACGTCCATTTGACTCCTTTCTCATGCCACTGAAGGAGCAGCACGGGCGGCTGGGTCCGGCGTTACCAAGAGGCAACACGCCTGGCTCAGGCTATGTAATTTCACGGAACCCTTCAAGGCGTCTTTTGCGAATACTCCCTATGACGACTCTTCCTTGTTTGGGAAGACAGTCCATGACACATTAGTCCAGAGTGAGAAGGACGGGAAGACACTGTCTGCTGTCGGGATCCGCTTCTCTAACTCCCAAAGATCCTTCTCCAGGAATAGGTGGGGGCAAAAGAAGATATTGTTCCGGAAGTCTCAGTATTCCCAGGACTCCTTTTCCCCTAGAGGCAGAGGGAGACAAGTCAGACACCGGCCCAGAGGCGGGGGGTTCGAAGAACTTCGGGTCTCGAGAACCGTTCTCGGACAGACCTGCGCAGCAGCCCTGAGAGGTTGCCCAGCTGCTCTGCTCTGGAGGCAGTCGGGGGGGCGTTTTCTATGCACGACAGCATGGGAGTCAGTGTCAGCAGACCGTCGGGTGCTCCAATAATATCCAGAGGTTACACAATTCCCTTTGTGACACATCCCTCTCCCCCAAAGCACCTCCCAGACGTTCCACCCACAACAAGGGAGGCAGCAGCGATTGAAGTAGAAAAGCTGCTAAGCAAACGGCCCATCCCACCTGTCCCACCAGATCAGTCTGAATCAGGCATCTATTCCAGGTTTTTTTTGGTGCCAAAAAAGACGGGGGACTCCAGGCTGATTCTCTACCTTTCCACTCCTGTCAGTTGCCAAAGAAAAGTTCTGGATGGTCACTTTACAATCCATCCTGCCTTATCTGCAGGAAAATGACTGGATGTGCTCAGTAGACCTCCAGGATGCGTACTACCATATAAAGATGCACAGACACTCCAGGAGGTTTCTTTGCTTTTGGCTAGGGGCCAATCACTACCAGTTCCAGGCCCTACCCTTCGGTCTCACCACAGCCCCCAGGGTGTTCAGCAAGGTCATGGCAGCAGTAGCGGCTCACCTGAGGCTTCAGGGTATACAGGTCTATCCATACCTGGAGGATTGGCTCCTTGCTGCTCCCACCAGGCATCTACTCTGTCAAGCCAGGGATTATTTCTAAAAGTTGTCAGACTTGCTGGGCATCACTATAAATATAGACAAGTCCTCTCTAGAACCGGTTCAGGTCCTGGACTACATAGGGGCAAGAATAGACGCATTGCAATCCAAAGTCTTTCTGACTCCAGAGGGGGTTTGGAGCCGAAATCTTCATGTCCTCATGATTCTTCAGTATCCCTTTCCCCAGCCGCAGTGGTGTTAAGAGCCCTAGGATCCATGGCAGCCACTATCACTCTTCTTCCTTGTGCTTGACTTCACATGCAGGTTCTGCAGTGGATGTTGGCAGTCCAGTGGTCTTTATTGGATCGGCCATTGACACATCCGATTCGCATAAGTGAGGCGTGCAGGATGTCCCTCCTCTGGTGGCTTCAATCTCCGGAGATAGTAGAGGGATGGTCCTTTGTTGTAGTCCCTCCCCAAGCCACAGTAACCGTGGACGCCTCACAACTGGGGGGGGGGGGGCATTGCTCGGGCAGGACAGTCCAAGGCACATGTTCCCTAAAAGAGACCAATCTGCATATCAATGTTCTGGAGATGAGGGCAGTCTTATTAGCGTTACAGGCCCTTCATGCCTTTCTTCCTCTGGGAACTATTGCGATCCAGACAGACAACATGTCAGTGGTCTGGTACATCAACAAACAGGGAAGAACCAGGTCCTACCCCCTTTGTCGAGAGGTCATGAGAGTGTGGGAATGGGAGATCTCCACCAACCGTTTTCTGATAGCAACGCACATTCCAGGTCAGTCCAACATACTAGCAGACAAATTGAGCAGAACTATCCTGATGCCTTACGAGTGGTCTCTGAATCCTTGTGTAGCAGAGCAGATCTTCCTCGAGTGGGGTCGGCCTTGCTGCGATCTCTTCACATCTCCTTCCAGTGTGAAGTGCAGCGAGTTCTTTGCTCTGATTCCCCCCTCGGGGGGAAACCCCCAAAGATGCTCTGGTCCATGCTTGGCATTCCCGGTCTTCTTTATGCATATCCTCTGTTACCCCTCATGACAAAGTTTTTACAGAAGGCTTGTCAGTTGGGGAGCAGAGTCATCCTCATTGCCCCATTCTGGCCTCTCCAGATCTGGTTTCCCTGTCTGTGGTCTCATCTGGTAGCTCCTCCTTGGATCTTGGATCCAATTCTGGATCTTATTTTTCACCCATCCGGGGATTCCCCTTCCAGACCTGGGTAGTCTGAAGCTCACGGCTTGGCTGCTCCAGGTCCATTGATTGCCAGGACTCCTGGACTTTCTTCCCCTGTTAGGTCTATTCTGGTGGCAGCCCATAAGTCATCTACCAGAAAAGTTTACCGTAGTGAGTGGAAGCGTTTTTCGATCTGGATGTTTCTGAGAGGGATTTAGATCCTTTTGCGGCTCCAGTGCCAGCGGTTCTTGAATTTTTAGCACACCTTTTCCAGCAGGGTGCCAGCTCTTCGACGATGAAAGTTCAACTGGCTGCCATTTCTAATTTCCATGTAGGTGAAAACATGGAGTCCTTGGCTTCTTCTAGACTTTGCAAAACCTTCATTAAAGGGACCTTTTTTTTTAAGGCCTCTGGTTAAAGACCCCACTCCTCCTTGGGATCTTACCTTAGTTTTAAAGGGATTAGTTGCTCCGCCCTTCGAGCCGGCTGCCTCTGTGGACTTGAAATTTTTGTCTTGGAAAACAGCTTTCCTAGTGGCTACCACCTCAGCTAGGAGAGTGTCAGAACTTCAAGCATTATCTGTTAAACCCCCTTATATGTTTTTTTTCATAAAGACAGGGTCTCACTTCGGACTAATCCTTCCTTTTTGTCTAAAGTGGCTTCAGAATCAAATATCAATCAATCAGTCTGCCTTTTTTCCAAATTTTCAGAACAAGGGGGAATATAAACTACATTTGGTAGATGTACATAGGCAGTTACTTTTACACAGGACTAAGCTCTTTTGCAAGTCTGACCAATTGTTTGTGTCCTTCGCTAGACCTTTTCTAGGCAAACCAGTTTCCAAGGTGACAGTTGCCAAGTGGATTTTCCTTTGTATTCTGCAGGTTTACAAAGATAAAGGTATGCCTATTCCAGGGAGGATTTATGCCCATTTTACCAGGTCCATGGCTAATTCAGCTGCTTTTTTGGTCCAGAGTATTCTTGGACGATATTTGTTTAGCGGCTACTTGGTCCTCATCTCATACTTTCATTTCTCATTATAAATTGGACATGGTTTCCAGAGGGAGAGCATCCTTTGGCTCTGTGGTGCTCCGGAATATCCTTCCATGAGGGCCTCCCAACGTTATGGTAGCTGGGGACTCTGTCCCACAGGCTAATGACCAAATTAAGTTAACTACTTCAGATAAAGAAGTTATGTACTTACCATAACATTCCATTTGAGGAGTTAGACTTCATTTGTCATCAACTGTCCCTCCCTCCTTCCCCCTGGCCTTGTTATTGGGTTCATTCATCTGAAGTGTCTAAGAGATAATGCCTTTGTGGCCCTCTTGTGTTTTCTGGTGGGTCAGGTTTTTGCTGATCCGGCTTATTTGTTGGGTGGCAAACTCAATCTGAGGGAAGGAAGGAGGTGCAGTGGTATTATGGGTAAAGGGAGGAGCTTGGAGCTCAGATCTGATACTGGTGAAACTGCCATCTCGGATCCAAAACCCACAGGTTGTTGACAAATGAAGTCTAACTACTCAGATGGAACATTGTGGGAAGTACATAACTTCTTTTTTTTTTTGTGGCAACCTGCAATTTGCCTGACAGCCAGCCTGCTGCTTCCAAGAAAACAGGTTGTATAAAGTCCCTCAGTTTATTTGTTTGTATACACTAATTCCAGATCAGACCCAACAGCTGCTAAACAGTTTAATACCACTACCGCCCCATCTGGCCTGGGAAAAGATATATCCTTCTACAACATTTGTTTTAGAATTCTCAACTATCAAGCTCTTATGTTAAAATGTATGCTTGCCTCTTTTAAGTTCATGAGGATGAGGAATATTATGGCATCTGTTTTTTCTTGTAAGGAAAAAGCATCTCTGTGTAACTGAATCGCTTCTGTGTTTCAAGTGGCTACACACTGTTGGAAATATGCTTGTGATTCTGCTGATGCCATTTCCAGTGCTGCTGCCATTGGAACTGTCATGACAAGGTTTGCTTGTTTGCATGTGCAAATCATTCCTTGAAGTATGGAATTCTCCTTTAAACACAGAATTTTTTTTGGACTATCTGTTGCAGAAGTCCTTTAAAAAGTGTGATGTGAGAGGTAAGCTGATTCAAAAGATCTCTCAGATTTTTCAGTTTTCCTTCTCCAAGTTTGTCAAGGGGTTTAATTCTAGCTCTTAAACCTTTTTCAAAAAATAAAATCAACAAATGCAACAGACTGCTGCTAAGCAGAAGTTTGAAAAACAATGACAGGGAGATTCCAAAAAGAAAGGTGACCCCCTTCCCTCAAGAGCAAAGGATAGTCTAATAAGTAAAAATGACTATCTGCAAGACATCCCTCCCACTATCTTGGCAAACCTTTTATTTTTATAGAAAGTCTGAACCTCCATGTCTCTCTTTGGCAACAGAGAGTTTCAGATAGATGAGCTCTGAAAGTAATACATCAAGTTTACAGATTGCAGTGGGTGCCTCTTCCCTACTTTTCAAGGGATCCCCCCTCATCCAGCAGACTATAGTCCTGTTTTTACCCCCTGTCATTCAGCACCTACTCTCTTGGAGGGGGTGATAGAAATGGCTGTTCCTCCTCAGCAAGGAGGAGGGTTTTATTTAATAATGTTCCTGTTGCCAAATAAAGAAGCTTCATGTTGTGATCTTCAGTTTTTTAAACTTGTTTGTAATAATGCCTAAGTTCAAAATGCTTCCCTTCTTTTGGAATGACCAAGGGCATTTACCACAAGCTTCTTACAGACTGGACCTACTCAAACAGGACAAAGGTTGTTTGATACATCCCAATCTGAAACACCTGCAGCTAACTCCCTGGATGTTAGAATCTTATTGCATTTTAGGCACCTATTTTCTGAGGACATGTCACCATCATCACAGTAATCAACTTCCATTTTCCCATTTTTTTGCATGGGGTCGGAGTGTTGTGTTAACTATTGCAGTCTCTCTCAATTCAATGCCACACTCCTGCCTTTTTTGAAACTCATGCCTGACTGTTGCAGATCTTCTTTGACACAATCCATCCACCTGTTTGCTGGACGCCCTAATTTCCAGTTACTTCATCTTATCTGTCCCAAGTCGTCTTCAGATTTTCTGCTTTTCTGACAGGTGCCCAAACCAACATAATCTGTTCTCTTTTATCTTTTCTGCAATTGGAGCTACTTTGGCTTCTGCTCTTATGTCCTTATTTCTTCATCTGCCCCACAGTGTGCATCGTACCACCCATCTCAGGCACTTCATCTCCATCACCTATAGCCTTCTCATCTGCTCTGCCTTTACTTATCATGTTTCATTACTATATGGTAGTATTGAGCACTGCTGTTTTGTACACCTTACTTTTCAGCTTTTTTGGCATTCTTCTGTCATACACTACACCTGATACTATGCCAGTTGACTGCAGCCCCTATGATTATAGCTTTGGCCTCTTAATTCAGACTTACCTTCTCCTCAACAACCCCTCCTAGACACTTGAAGCTGTTAACCTGTTCCACTGTCTTCCCATCTATCTCAATTATCAGCTTCTTCTACCCTCCCAAGTTTTCTGCCATTACTACTGTCTTATCTGTACTTAGTTTTGTCCCATGTGCCTTCAGTTTTGCATTCCATTCCGCTGTCCTTTGCTGAGGTATTTGCTCAGTCTGTAATGCCACATTGTCTGCATATAGCAATTTTGTTGATCTGTTCTCATCAACCTGTATGATAATTTAGTCCATCACCAGTATGAACAGCAGCGGGCTCAGAGCTGAACCCTGGTGCACACTCACTCCCACTGGGAACTCCTCTGTAAGACCGAGCACTGTTCATACTTGAGTCATTGGGTCCTTGTACATATACCTTTGATGTCCTGTGGACTGGTGAACAAGTTGTTGCTGGCTTCCTTTATGAAGGGTGTCTGACTATCTTCTTTATCTTTCTGTCTTTGCCTTGCAACCTGATATAGTTTCTTTGTGCCACCTACTGAGTCACTTTCCAGAAGCTGGTAAAATACCTCTGATGACCTGTTCATTGCTATTGCAACTCTTTTCTTAGCCTCTTTGTTAATCAATCAGTATTCCTTCTTAGTGTGGTCTGTCTTTTCTATCTGCCACTTTTTCCTGCATGCCTCCTTTCTTCTGATGACTTCCTGGACTTCTGCATTCCACCACCAGCTTTTCTTATGTACCTTATTTCCATACCTGGCTCAGCCACATATCTGGTCTGTAGTCTTCACACATGCTGTTTTGAGGAGCTGCCATTCTTCTTCAACTCTACCTATTTCCTCCTCTTCTTGGGGTGCTAGAGCCCTGAGTAATTCCTTGAACTGTTGTACTTTTCTCCAGTCTACTTCCAGTTCTTCAGCCTGGTCTGTGTTGACCTTAGAGCCTTCTCTGACCACTGCTTGCAGCTGATTGTGGCAATCAGTGGTTTATGCTATGTGCCAAATGTTTTCACTGGGGGTGACTTTGCAATCACTGATTCTACCCCACTGCCCTTTCCTTACTGAGAGGAAGTCTACCTAAGTTGCATGTCCGCCACTCTTGTATGTGATCTTGTGACTGTCTCTCTTTCTGAACCAAGTGTTGGCCACTATCAAGCCATTTGCCAGTAATGGCCTCTCCTCCTTTATTCCTGTTGCCCCACCCATGTGGACCCAGGCAGTTCTCATATCCTGCTCTGTCTGTCCCTATATGTGCATTCAAGTTACCCACTGTGAATACTAATTCATGTTGTCCTGCTTTACCTAGTAGGTCCTGCAACTACTGTATGAATGCACTCTTTTCCTCACTATCACAGTCCTGCTGTGAGGCATAGGCTGAGATTATGAATACTGCCCTGTCATTATGATGGAGTCTGATTGCTATGAGTCTGGCACTAATGTTGATGACATCCCTCACTGCGTTCTGAAGCCTCTCTCACAATTCCCACACCATTTCTATCCTGTCCTCCTCCTGAGTAGTGGACTTTGGATCCCAAACTGCACTGCCCTTCCATCTTGTCTCCTGGATACATAGAATGTCCAGCCTTCTCCATACCATCATGTCATCCACTTCCAAGCTCAATCCTGTCAGTGAACCCACAGTTAAGTGTAGCAATTCTTAGTTCATTTGGCAGGTTGATTGGTTTTATGTCCAGCTTTGATCAACAAGTCTATCTCAGGTAACCCAGGCTTATTGACCCAGGGCTGCTTGGCTTTATGGTGGGCACACACTGGCCCATAGGGGTTGCATACCAGGGTCCTTGGTGTAGGTTGGAGTATACCCATGCCCATTTAGTGGCATTAGTCAACATGACTGAATCCCCTAGAGACATGTTTTACACTGTCATTAGCACACAGTCTGTGATCCATGTTCTCCTATCTCGAGGATACCGTACACCACAGTAGATGCCTAAAGCAGTTGTCTGTAAAACTCTTTCCCTTATAGGGCACTATGTAGAGTCTTTGTTGCTGCTGACAGCTCCATTCTTTGGTGAGTTTGAGATGGAAAGACTCAGCGTGTTTTTGGAGGTGGGAGGAACCCCACAGAGACACAGGAAGAACATGCAGACTACAAACTGGCATTGGACAGAGGTCAGAATCAAACTTTGTACCTTGTGTATGGAAGGCAAAAACCATAACCCTTATGGCAACTAGTCTCCCCTATTTTCTGAGAAGTGTATTGATAGAGGCAGAAAAAAAAAAACACTTCTAGAAAACCATATATCAGAAAATGGAAAAGATTTTCTTGTTTGTGCCAAGACAGGAAACAGCAGCACCCTTTCAGGGCTAGTGTTTCTCTGGCTCTGCATGATTTGTGAGGTTCATTTGTCAGCTGTTTGATCATGTCTGCCCATGGATCCCCTCTTTCAATGCAGTCTTGTGAAAATGTTTTTGAAAGGGTTGCTGCATATCAAACCTTGTAGAAAACAGGAGGTTCCTCCTTAGAATCTTAATTTTGTATTTGGAAAAATTAACTCTTACTCCATTTGAAACAGCTCACCAGGCTGTCTTTCGGTTCTTGATACTGGAAAACAGTGTTACTGATTACTCTATGTTGCAAGCTCTTATGACTGGGCAACCCTATCTTACTTTCCACAAAGACAGGGTTTCTTTAAGGACGAATTATTCTTTTATGCCTAAATTGGTATCAGAGTTAAGTTTAAGCCAAGCCATCTATCTTCATGTCTTCTTTCCAAAATGTAAAAACTAGGGAGAAAGGATGTTCCATACCTTGGATGTCCACAGACAACTCTGGCACTATGTTGACAGAACAAAAAAATTTAGGAACAATGATCAGTTAATTTGTTGTGAAGATAAGAAAAAAGGACATTGTGTCATAGCAGACTACTTCCAAATGGCTGTCTCATGCTGTTATCTTTTGTTACACCCACAGCAGCAAGGTAATTCCAGGCAGGGTCAAGGCTAATTCTACCAGGGTCATAGCTTCATCTGTGGCTTTCTGGATAGAGATGGATTCTAGAAGCATCCTAGAAGTGGCAGCTTGGTTCTCTGTACATTCCTTTACAAGGCACTACAAACTGGATTCATTCTCTAGGCTCCTCCCAGTAAGTCTAAGATGTGGTAATCTACCCATACAGCTAAGACCACTGCAGCAGTGATCATAATAATAATGAACATAGTAAAACATACAATAACAGTAGATGTTCAAATTACTTCTGAAGTAGCTGCTTGATTCTTCCCTCCATCCCCTTATATTTGTTGCCAGGGTGAGGACATATTTCTTTGCTAGTTTTGACCTTTTTCCAGGGGTTTAGCCTCCCTGTTTTGGTTGGCATGAAAGCTCTGAAGGGCTTGGTGTCCAACTAGTCTGTTTCTTCAGCTCAGCTAATGGTTTGGACAATGTGGCAGGTGCCCTTGAAGCTTTGGAACCAATATAGCTAAGGTTACTGCAGCGGTGATCATTTGAACATCTGTTATGGTAAGTTTACTTACCCAACTGTACTTTCATTGGTATTTCTTTGCTGAGACTCTTCTGGTGTTTCTGCATGTTATTCTAGTGGTAAGTGTCGCATTCTTATTCTTCTAGTTTATTTTTTACTGTTTACATTTTTGTTTAGCTGCTACCATCTTTTATTTTCTTAGCATTATTCAATTTCATTGTGTGGGTTGTGAAAATATAATAAAGTATAACAACAGCACAAGGAAAAAAGGGAACTGTAAATAGCAGTTCTTCAAATAACTCCCGAAGTAAACATGCATGGTCAGTAGATTCCCCCCAAGACTTCCACCTAGATTGCTTTTCTGTCTGGGCAAGTGTATAATGGAAGGACTTGTAAAACAAGACTGAGGAAAGTGAACACAGTGACACTTTCCTAATCCAGTAGTGTCTGGTGAAGTTTTGCAGAAGGGAAAGTGCAACAAATATAAGAAGGCACTTGGTAATATCTTCTTGTTTGGCTTTTGATCTGATTACTGCAGGGAGCACTTTGCCAAACGTGGAGTGTCACTTTCCTGTTTAGTTACAAATCCCCCATCAAGTTACATAACACAGATAAAATCATGAAAAGGGGGGGGGGGTAAGATGTCAAACTTGTTTGATCCAGAGTTGGCAGTTCTAGAAGTGACAAATATTATAGATGTTGGTGGCTCAGATAAGGTGATTATAAGATGTCAGTAGGCTGAAGACCTCTTCATGGCATAATTCTACCATTAAGGCTCTCTTAAATAGAGTAAAACTGTCAGAAAACCCAAGAAGGGATTGCCTACTTTAAGGCTTCTGCATAACTGGTTAAGCCCTTATTTTGCCACACCAATGTATGTGTTAATTAATTTTGGAAATACTAAAATCACCCACCCCTCCATTGACTAAACTGTGGCTGGTTAATAATCAGTTCATCTACTCATTCTAAGAGAAAGCAAATTCACCTTTAACAGCTTAAAGAGGAATATTTTACTCACTTGGATAGTATTAGTTGTAATATTCCCAAGAATGTTGTTAGCAGCACTGCTGTAAGAAATAAAAACACATTACTCTGTTGCTTTGTCCCTGAATTCTGCAGTCCGTGATTTCCCAAACAGTCACCCTGCTGTCCCTGAGAAAGCAGATAGATTGCATACAGCAATCCCAGATGTGACCCTTGACCCATCAGCTGTAGTTTTAGTAAATCCAACTGCTGCCAAAACAGTTTTTTAATTCTAATTGTTTCCCCTTCCGATAATGATATAAAAGCTTTTGATAAGTTTGGGGGAAAATGTTAAGCTTCCGCACCTTTGATTTTTAGACTTCTAAACTGTCAGTCTCGTGTTGAGCTTTATCCTGATTAATTGTGACAGTATGAGGAATGTTCTGGCATCAGTGTCCTCTTGAGTAGAAAAATCTGCATTGTGTGGTTTAGTTTCTTCTGTTTCTGAAGTCAACTTTTTGGTTAATATGTGTGTATCACTCTATAGATACTACTTTCAGGACTGCTGCCACTTTTTACTGTTTGAAGGAGGTTTGCGTGGCTGCATTCTCAAAACCTCCCAGAAGATGTAAAAAATGAAATGCTGAATTCCCCTTGGATAGAGATTTAATTTTTTGACGCCCTGCTGCAGAGGCCATCAAAAAGTGTGATGAAAGAGAAAAGCTGTTCCAGTGAATTTCTGACTTTTCAGTCTTTCTGCTCTAAGTTCCCCAAGGAATTCTCTGCTCCCTCATCCAACTTTGAAGAAAAAAAAATAATCTCAGCAGAATGCAGGTATAAGCAGATATTTAAAAAGCAATGGCAGGAAAGTTCTGAAAAGAAAACCCAAGAACAAAGGACAGTCAAGTCAAAATGACTATATGAGGTAACTTTTCATCATCCCGTTCACCCCACCATATCAGTAACTTATCCCTTCCAGAAAGTCTGAATCTCCATTTCTCTCTTTGGCAACAGATTGATTCAGACAAATGGGATAGGAATATGATTATGATCCAGCTAGGGTATAGATGGCAGTGGGAGGAAATTCCTCCTTTCCAGGGGAGTCCTCCTCCTCATTCACCAGACCAAATTCCTATCTTTTCTCCTTTCTTACATCATATGCTGTCTTGGGGGTAATACACATTGATGTCCTCCTATTCTAATGTTGCAGTATTGTTTACATGAGGGAATCTCTGCCAAAGGCGACTCAACATCTGGCCAGTATATAAGAGCTTTAAAGTACTGCTAGTATGTGAGACTTCACACAGATGGCTTAGGATTATGTTGGCCATAAAAGCGACATCCACACACACAGTCCTCAGAATTTCTCTGCCACAGTCCAAATGCCATCTTCAATTGTCGGATCTGTTTGCCCCAGTCGTTTGCTGCTGCATCTGTTTCCTCAGGTGCTTCAGGAGTTGCAACATCAGGGAGCAATCCAAGAAGTTCCTGCTCCCCTCAGAGGAAGAGGGTTTTATTCCAGAATGTTTCTTGTACCCAGAAAAGATGGCCCATTGAGACCCATTCTAGATCTTTCTCAACTAAACACTTTTCTGAAGGTTCCTACCCTCTGCAAGTTATCCTTGCAAACTTTGTTTTGTCTTGTTCTTCTTCAGGCTTACATGGCCTCTTTGGACATCAAGGATGCTTATCTTCACATTCCCATTCATCCCCTTTACAGGAAAGTTTTGTTTCTCTATTGCTTCCTTGCACTTTCAGTTCTCAGCTTTGCACTTTGGTCTCTCCACTGCCCCAAGGGTATTCACAAAGTGCCTCACTCCTCTAATTGCTTTCTGCAGACTTCAGGGCATCCAGGTTTGAACTGGACAATCAATTTTTAGTTCCTTGTCCAGAGACCCTGAAACAAAATCTACAGTTCACTATTTCTCATCTGCAAAGGTTGGGGTTCACAATAAATTTCAAAAAGTCCTTTCTTTTTCCACAAACAGGACCACATCTTCCTGGGGTGCAGGTTGTGGACAGATGATATGCTGTCATCTATGCCTCCTCCAAATGTTCAGTCTTTCATTTCCTACTTCCAAAGTCTTCTCCCTCTTCTTTCTCTTACAGCCAAGGAGTTTCTTAGACTTCTTGGGTACGTGGATCCACCATTCCCATGCAACCTCTGGCCAGACTTTACATGAGGAAGTTTTAGTGGTACCTGAAATCAGTTTTGCTGCAGCATGCACATCCACTGGAGTTTGTGATTCCTTTTCTCCCTTATCTCAAAAAGGAACTTCTTTGGTGGATTCAGCAGATTTCCGTGAACCCCGGGCCTTCCTTTGCATACTCCTCTTCCCATTCAAGAGTTGTTTACAGATTCCTCAGATCTAGGATGGGGGGGCAACCTTTACTTCCATGAAGATACAGAGCCATTTTTTAGCAGCATATTAACATCAAAGAGATGAGAGCATTCATATTAGCTCTTCAGGCTTTCCATCCTGGCAACATCGCAGTTCTCTAGTATGTACACAAATGGGAGACAAAACTGTACCTTCTGTGCAGGTTAGCTCTCTTGGCTTGGGAACTGGCAGTTCAGTACCAGGTCACACTTCAGGCAATTTATATCTCTTCCGGTCAGAATTCTGTGCCAAGCAATCTGAGCAGGTCCATGACTCAGTCCCACAAATGGATGAATCACAGGAATGTGTTTCGGGATATTGTTCACTAGTGGGGTATTCCTCAAGTAGATCTATTTGCCTTCCCTCTGAACAGACAACTTTTTCTTTTTTTGTGCCAGAGTACTAGGTCCTTTGGTTTGGAAGGTGGATGCCCTATCAGTCTTATAGATGGGAATGTTCCTTTATTCATTTCACTCCTTTCCTCTCATTCAGAAAGTCCTGTTAAAGATTCAGAAGGGAAAACCAAAAATCTTTCTGGTGACCCTTTTGGCCAAGACTGCATTGCTTCCCTCTTCTTCTGTATTTAGCCAAGGGCAATCATCACAAGTTACCTCGCTGGGTGGACCTTCTCACATAAGGCAAAGGTTTGCTTATCTATGCACATCTGTCAACTCTGCACCTGACTGTGTGGGTGATAGGTTTTTGATCCCCTTTAGACTCCTTTTTTTCTGATGATGTGCTTAGAGTACTGCAGTAAGCCAGAAAACCCAATACTAGGAAATCCTACTTATCTAAATGGAAGAGGTTTTCCATCTGGTGTCCTTCACACAACCTGGATCCACTGTTTGTGGATGTGCTACTGGTTCTTTTCTACTCGTGTGAGTTGCTCAGTGATGGTTTGGCTTACTGCTTGTTGAAAGTCCATTTGTCAGCCATTTCTGCCTGTCTGCCCTTATCTCCCCCTTTGGCTTCTAGGTTAGAGGTTAAAGCCTTTCTAAAATGCGTCCTTCATATTAAACCTCCCAGGAAACCTGTTCCTCCTCCTTGGAATTTGAACTTTGTTCTGGAAAAGCTGACTGTGGCTCCATATAGCCTGAAGCTACAGCTTCTGTGCAACATTGTACTTGGAAAACTGTTCTGTTAATAGCTTTGACTTCTGCCAGAAGAGTTTCTGAGCTTCAAGCTTTAATGGCTTCCCCACCTTTTCTGATTTTTCATAAGAACAGTCTCTCTGCGTACTAACCCTTTCTTTATGCCCAAAGTTGTGAATAAGTTGTCTCTCTTAACCAATCTATTCATTTGCCCACTTTTTTCCTTCCCTACAATCCTTGACTGAGAGGATTTTACACACCTTGGATGTGCATAGACAACTCAGATTTTATTTGGATAAAACTAAGGCTATTGGTAAATTTGATCAGCTTTTTGTTTCTTTTCATCCCCGGGGCTCTGGGATTGTCTGTTTAGAAGCAGACTATTTCCTCTTGGATTTCGAAGGCTATTTCCTTTTGTTATGTTTTCCATGGGAAGAGCATTCTTTTGCCTGTTAAGACTCGTTCTACTGGGCTGTAGCTTCTTTGGGTGTTTTTCTTTAGGGGTTTGGATACTGATGCCATTTTAGAAGCAGCTACTTTGTCTTCTGTACATAACTTCACCAATCATTACAAATTGGATGGCATCTCCAGATCTTGAGCTGGTTTTGCTAGAGACATTCTTCATGGCTTTCTAGAGAGCTCTTCTGGCCCTTCCTTCTCCCAGGTTTCCTCCTAAGCTTTGGTACTCTCTCTCATGTAAAGAATACTGCAACATTAGAATATAAGGACGTAGAATAGTTGTGTAAAATGTTACCATACCCATGGATGTCCTTCTGTTCTGTTACGGTATTCTATCCCGCCCTCCTTCCCCAGTGCCTGTTTTTTTCTGGATGTCTGATAACCTTCTTGTTTCCTTAGACTGTCGTTCCAACTGGGGTATTCAGTTCTGAGGATTGTTTGTTTTATGTCCGACATACTCCTAAGCCATTAGTGTGACATTTCACTTACTAGCTTAGCTGTACTTCAAAGCCCTTGTATACTGGTAGGACATTCGATCACCTTTGGCAGAGGATTCCCTCATGTAAAGAATACTGCAACATAGAAGAGAAGGACATCTAAGGTTAGGGTAAGATTTTACACATTTCTTTCCTTCCACTAGTTCAGGTAAGGATTTTACTAAGGAAGGTTTTTTAGTGCCAAAGAAAGAAAACAATTGGAGACCAGCTCTGGAGCTTTCTTTCCTGAATCAGTTTGTGATAGTGCCCAAATTCAAAATGGTTTCAATTCACAATTTGTTTACCTTTTCTTTCTCATTTGAGTTTTCTAGTAACTTTGGATGTAAAAGATGATGCATATCATCACATTCCTGTTATTAAGACTTCAGACATTTCCTAAGGTTTTGTGTGTCTTGGTCACATTATCAGCCTTATCATCATTGTCATTATCAGCTTTACCTTTTTTGGGCTAGCCATTCCTCCAAGAGTGTTCACAACGTGTCTAGCTCCTGTGATAGCCCGCTACAGGGCATCCACACTTTATACATTTAGGTTCATAGGTTCATACTAGGCTATCTGCCCTGGGGCAATTATAAGCCTAGCCCGATTCTGTATGGCTTATGCCACCCCTTGATTTGAGTATACTGTGCCCTTTTTAAGGTTTAGTTTACTGTGCCTCTGTCTAATAGTGACACGGGAGTAATCCCTGGGACAAACCTATGATCCCCCATCCACCTATCGAGATTCTTCTTGAAGAGATTCAGTGAGGTGTTCTGCCTCACATGAACTGGAATTCTATTCCAGAGTGAATGGAGCCTCTGAGTTATGAACCTGTCCCTCCAGCAAGTTCTATTTATTTCTGTGCTGAGGTTCAAGTCCCTCGAGCGTGTGGCTCTAGGGGATTTAGATTTACTGAGGTGGAGCATGTCCATTAATTCTGGATTTGACATAGCTTTGTATGTCAGGCATAGATCGCCTCGAAGTAGGCGGTATGCAACTGAGTAGAGCTGGAGGTTTTTTAACCGAGCAGCATATGGCATCTGTTTGAGACCCTTGATCCTCTTGGTGAGATACTTTTGGGGTCTTTCTAACTGCTGCAGGTGTCGGGTAAGGTACATCCCAAAGGGGCATTGTATTCTATGATGGGCCTGATGAGGGATGAATAAAGGCACGATTACCTCTCTTGATCTAGATGTGAAACCCTTCGTGATGAGGTGGGCTATGTAGAAGGTCTTTCTAACCACTTTGGCAATGTGATTTTCAAAGGAGAGATTGCTATCAACTTGGGTCCCCAGGTCCCTAATAACTTTCTCTGTACTTAATGGGTTTCCACCTATGTGGTAATTTGTGGGCACATTGTTTTTGCCAAAGGGTATGACTATACATTTTTTGGCATTTAGCTTTAAACCATGGTGCTGGCACCAGTTATCTGTCTCTGTGAGACCTTTTTGAAGGATGTTTGTGTCAGCTGGAGAGTCGATTATGGTGCCCAGTTTGCAGTCGTCTGCGAACTTGATGAGTCCTCCCACGTTTGCCTGTACCTCGGAAAAGTATATACCGAACAAGAGTGGTCCCAGGACAGAACCCTGTGGGATGCCACTTGTGACCGGTTTCGAGTCTGACATGGCTCCAGCAACTCTCATTCTGTGGGTTCTGTCTTTGAGCCAGTTCGCGACCCATCTTGTGACATAGGGGTTTATATTTAAGCTGGATAGCTTATCTATGATGCCCGAGTGGGGCATTGTGTCAAATGCCTTTGCAAGGTCCAGATAGGCTGTGTGGACTACCTTCCCTTCATCTGTGGCTTAGGTGACTGTTTCGAAGAAGTCAACCAGGTTCAAAAGGCAGGATCTGCCCTTGACAAAGCCGAACTGGGTAGGATCTAGTGTCTGTAGGTCCCCAATGTCTTTGTTTATGAGCTCCATGATGATCCTCTCCATAGCCTTGCAGACTAAGCTAGTCAGGCTTATGGGGCGATAGTTTCCAGGGTCCGTAGAGGCTCCACCTTTGTGGAGTGGGACCACTGTTGCTGTACGCCATTCTGTGGGCACATATCCTGTAGTGAGGCTGAGATTGTATAGCTGTTTTATTTCAGGGATTAGTTCCTCTTGGAGTTCATGTAGGACGCAACCTGGGACGCCATCTGGTCCCATGGAAGCAGTGTTTTTTGCTTTGGAGAGGGCAGCCTTCACCTGAGCATCAGAGATGTTTGGAAGGCAGCCCTCTGCCGGAATAGATACTTGCTCTTTTGGGGGGGAGGGGGTGGAGAAGTTTGCACTGAACCTGTCTGCCAGGATATTGGTGATGTCTGTGGGTTCAGTGTATTTTTGTCGTTTAGAATCAACTCAGAACAAGTCTGGGAGTTGCATCCCAGGTTCCTAACATAACTGAAAAAAGCCTTATGATTGTCTTTGGTGTCCTGTGCAATTTTTCTCTCGAAGCTGGCCTTGGAGGATTTTATGAGGGATCGTAATTTTTTGCTAGTACTTATCAGAGATGCCTTCCCTATTAGGGATTTTGCTCTGTCATGTAGTAGCTTCCTCCTTCTGTTGTACAGTTTATTTATGGCAGGGGTCCACCAGACTTGACGCCTGCCTTTGGATGATTGGGTCTTGGTTTTGTTTGGGATAGCATGATCCATGCATTCCTGGAGATGTCCGTAGAATGCGTTTATATAGGATTCTGCAGTTTGGGCCGTAGTTTCCACTGGCCCTGGGGCCTTGAAGGATTCCACTTTGGTTTTGAGAAGTGAGAAGTTCGCTTTCGAGAAGTTTTTCACTGTGGTTTTCTGGGCTGGGGGTGGGGTCGGGATGTGGACATCCAGTGAAATTAATTTATGGTCTGATCTTACCAATGAGGGATATACTTCTGGTGTGGAGCATAGAGTCCCCATGTTGGTAATGATCAGGTCTAGTATGTTGTCCCCTCTTGTGGGAGTGGTGACTAGTTGTTCCATAGCATTTGAGTTTATAATTTTCAGGAACCTTTGGGCTAAGGTGCTGGGGCTTGAGTAGTGCTCCCAGTCAATGTTTGGGTAGTTGAAGTCACCCAATATAATGGTGTTCGGAGAGATCTTCATGTTCTCCAATGTTTTCAGGAAAGCCGAGTGGGATTCTTGACTTTGAGAGGGTGGTCTGTAGGATGCTATAAACTGAAAAGCAGTCTTGCCCACTGTTAGTTGCACATGGATGGTCTCCGATACTTCGTGCAATGCCACTAACCTGGAGGTGTGGATATCCTTGATAAATATGGAAACTCCCCCTCCTTTTGTGGTTCGGTCCGGGTTTTGGGGCCGAAAAGCATGATATGAGGTATAGCCTGGTAGTGCTGGGGTGCTCTCTGGAGCTTTGAACCAGGTTTCTGTCACTGCACAGATATCGATGCTCTCCATACTGAGGAGAGCTTCGAGTGCGTGCATCTTGAGGTTAAGACTTCTGACGTTAAGCAGCATTACCCTTAGTTTCTTGTTCCTTGTGCTGTCTATGGGGGTGGGTTTGACTTTTGAGCCTTGCCTAAAAAAGGCACTATGGGGGTGGCAAGAGCCTTTGCCAATATCTGAAAGCCCAGTGGTGACAGGTGCAAGCCGAGCATGTCATCCCAGGCTGACAGACACTGGATGCCCTTTGAATGACACCAAAATTTTAGCCAATTGTTAAAATCGATCATTTTGTCTTTGTACTGTGGCATCATTCTAGGTGAGGGTAAGATGCTGCTCAAGGTCAGGGTCATACCAGCCTGGGCTACATGATCAGAGAGCTCATCTATGTCTCTTTTCATGTAGTCCAGGGAGGTACGTCTCAGGTCATTCACACCAGCATGTACAATGACTGAGTCATATTTGTATTTGCTTTGGAGTGACCTGAGTGCTTGCATTATGTGGCGGATCCTAGCACCCGACAGGCAGCTCACCATGACCTTCTCTTTATTCAGCCTGGTGAGCGGGACGTCAGTGTGTCTGACAATAGAGTCACCTATTACAAGAGTATCAGGTGTGTTATTCAGCCTTAAGGGCTGTGGCTGCTTGGTACACTGACTTTGTGGGCTATGTGTTGTGCGTGTTTTGTTTTGAGGTAGCTTTTGCTTGGATGTCTGCTTTGGAGGTCTCTGTTGCTTAGGTAGATTTTTATTTAGAGCTTCCGAGTATGTTTTTGTGTATTTATGTGTTTGGTTCGTTAATGTGGTGGGACTATGTGATACTGGAATTGTGTTGTGTGAGGTTACCTTCTCCTCCTGACTGGTTACACCAGTTTTGAGATGAGAGAGCTCAGCCTCCAGTTTGGCTAAATAGTTGCATCTCTCACATATATTTGAACCTGTTTGGAGGAGGAGAGGGTTGTCCATGTACATGAGACAGTTGTAACATTGCCTCAAAATTCCCAGATTCACCAGCTGGACTGGAGAGGAAACCATTGACTGACCTTTGGACATACTAGAGTAATATAGGGAAACTGAATTTAAGACAGACCAATAGAGGACAGGGTAATCATAGAGAGTATAAGAGTAAGTAGTGCTTATGGTTTAATAGTGCTAACTTGTAGGATTACTTAATTGGACCAGTGAAGGGCCTTAGAATGAGAATATGGTGTTTAAATTGAGAGATAGAGCAGTTCTAAGGAAAAAAGTGAAGAGCAGACTTTGTGGAGCCAGGAATAGTTTAAACCCAATTTGGCGGTGCTGGCCGCTGTTGCGCTATGCACAAAACCGCGCAAAAGAGGGTTTTAAGAGAGGAAGATGAAGGAGTTTGGAATTGACCCAAAATGGCCAATAAAACTACAGTTTCAAGTCAGTAACCACTCCCACAGGGGCAGGCAGGCTGCTCAATGTTTTTCACTGCCACTGATCAACAGAGAGACTTCCCTTTAGCCCAAGCAAAAAATGGCCTCCAAGAAACTTACAAACAGTTCAAGAACAGCAAGCCTGTAACTGAACTTTTTTAAATCTCAGAAAAGTGGGGAAAAAGCAAGATTTTTTTTGTTTTTTTGAAATGCTTATCTTTGCAGTGTGCTTTTTTCAAAGTGTCAGGAATATTTGTCAGGTAATACATCTTCTATGCAGGGTGGGATTCTATTAAAAAATCTTTTCCTACTCCATTTCACAAGATTATGATTCTAGGATGCCTATAAGACATGTCATTGCAAAGAGCTTTTCTTTCAAGGGAAAAAATAGATTGTGTTTTGGATAAGCTGCGGTGGTACAGCGGTAGTGTTGTTGCTTCACATCAAGAGGTTCTCCTGTTCGATTCACGGCTGGAGTGCCTTCTGTGTGGAGTCTGCATGTCCTCCTCGTGGTCGAGTGGCCTCCGAAAGACATGCGTGAATGGGCGTGCCTTTGCCGAAGGTTGGGCATCGGGCTGGCAACTCGGCATCATAAAAAAATCTACTGCCAATCAGCAGACCGGAGTTCCGCTGTGGCGACCCCTATCCGGGAAAAGACTAACAAACAGGGGTTATACACTCAGACTACAGTCTCAGGGAGGAAATACCTCAGGGTTCTGTGTCTCATGGTATCTGTGATTTTCATATTACCTCTTGCAAGACTGCACATGAGAACACTACAGTGATATCTGAAATCTCTGGTTCAGCACTGACATCCATTTTCTTTTTAAATTCAAGTTCTAGGATTTGTGAAAAGGGAAATTGATGGAGACATCAAATTTCTCAAAATAAAGGTCTCCCATTCTCCCCTCCTACAGTCAGTCACAACAGAAGTCTCAGACTTTGCTTGGAGACCAGTCTCAATGAGTATAAAAATGCAGGGTATTGTGGGCAATAAAGCCAAAAACACATAAACGTAAAATAGATGATCCCTCATATGCTCTCAACTCTCTGAATCATCTGTGATCTCCACGACCTGTTCCAATATTTACAGACAGTACCACAGTAATTTGGTACATTAACAAGCAAAGGAAACCAGAGCTTACACTCTATGTAGACTAGCTGTATTACAATAATTTCACTCTATAGACATCTTACACTCTGTCAGCAAGTTTGTGTGGTAGATAAACTGACCAGGACAAGGGCAGAACCTCATGAATGGAAACTGAATCAAGAGATCTTCCAAGATTTGATTCATCTGTAGAAAATCCTTCATGTAGAACTTTTTGCTGCCTCTCAAAAAAATGAGATGGCAAAATAATGTTTCAAGGCTTCATGCAAGAGGGCCTGGAAAACAGATGCTTTTTCTTCTCCTTGGACAGGAATGTTCCTGTATGCTTTTCACCCTTGGCCGTGAGCAGTTACCACAAGCATCCTCACAGATTGGATTTACTTGCACAAGATCAGGGGTGCTTGACACATCCTGACCCCAAACACTGCCGTGGAGTATAGGATATTAATATCCTTTAGGCAACTATTTTCTGAGGACATGCAGCAGGTATTAATGGAGGCAGGAAAGCCAGCTACAATAAAATCATACTAGGAAGTGGAAAAGGTTTTCTAGTTGGTGCCAACAAAAGAACCAACACCCATTAAGGACTAGTATTTCTGTGGTTCTACAGTATTTGTATATGTTACTGTCCTATGGCCTGTTTAACTCCTCTACTGAGGTTCATTTGTCAGCCATTTCAGAATGTCTGCCAATGTGTTCCCATTTTTCAGTACAGTCTGATGTGAAAATGTTTTTTAGAGGGGGTTTACGTAAGAAGTCTCGTAGAAAACCAGTGGCTCCTCCTTTGGATCTCAAGTTGATGTTAGAGAAGCTAACACATGCTCCATTTGAACCAGCTCATCTGGTTGACTTGATGTTCTTAGCATGGATAACAGTTTTGCTGATTGCTCTGATCTCTGCATAAAGAGTATCTGAGATGTGAGCTATTATGGTAGGCCAAACTTATCTCATCTCCCACAGACATAGGGTTTCCTTGAAAACTAATCCTTCTTTAGTAGCTGAAGTGATATCCAAGTTTACCTTATGCCAATCTGTTCATCTCCATGTTTTCTTTCTAGTACCCAAAAATGAGAGAAGGGATATTTCAAACCTTGAATGTCCACAGACAACTTGGATACTATCTTGACAGAACAAAGTCTTAGAATTTCTGATCAGTTCTTTTCTTGTGAATGTAAGAAGAAAGGACAAGATGTCAACGTAGACAGTTTACAAATGTTTGTCTCAGCTATTACCTTTTGTTATTCCCACCACAATAAAACTATTCCTGGCAGGGTCAAGGCTCACTCTACTAGGCCTTGGCTTCACCTGTAGCTTTTTTCAAAGGGTGGACTCCAGAATCAGTAACTTAGTCCTCTGTACATACCTTTGCAAAGCAGTATAAACTAGATTCCATCACCAGTTCCAGGGCAGGATGTGCGAAGACCAGTCTTAACCCCTTCCACCTCTCAGTTAATTAAAGCAAGGGTAATCCATATAGCTAAAGTTACTGCAGCAGTGAACCATATGGAGAACATAGTACAGTTGTATAAGCAAATTTACCATAACAATAGATGTTCAAATGATCACTGCTGCATTAGCCACTCCCTCCCTCTTGATTTGGGAGTTTTTTATGCCAGGGTGTGGACATGCATTTATTTTCCCTAGCAATGGCCTCTCAGGGCTTAGCCTCCCTGTCTCAGTTGGCATGAAACCTCTGAAGGGCTTGGCGCCCTAACATCTACTTATGGTAAGTTTACTTACACAGTCATTCAGCCTCAAAATTCCAAGATTCGTACCAAGTCTCACCATTTCAAATGGTTATCCTTTATAACTTTGTTGGGGTGTTTACTCTTCATTCAAGTCACTGGCTAGTAGTATAACAGTGAAGTGGCTGGTTTGGGCTCAAAGGACAGCCTTATCCACATGGTAATTTCCAAAATTAGATCACTTTTGATATCCTGTCTTGTCCTGAAAGAGCTATTCCTTTTCATTACTTAAAATCCAATAGGAAATATAATTTTTTTGTTTTAAATATTTTCAGACATCATTTGACTGGTCACTTGCTCTCTCTAGGTCATGGGTAGAAAGTTTCTGTTTTTTAGAAATAAGTATTTTGATAACATTTTAAGGACCAGACTTCAGTTATACAAAAAAATCTTCTTTTAAATGTGCACCTTATAGAAGACATTCATCTAGAGCCAAAACTTAAGGCAGTAGTAGTGCTTCTACATGTAAAGTAGAGTGGAAATCCCAAGATTTAGAAGTTCTTTTGGGTGATATGTATGGAGACCGCTCTTATATTATGAATGATTCCTTGGGTCTCATTCTCCCTACATTTCTACATTAGTGAAGTCCCATCATGTTTCTTCCCTTTAATATTCAAAATATTGAAGGTTTTTGATAGGGGAAGGCAAAAGCTTAGGCTTTCAAGGTAACAATTATAAATGACCTTTATGTGAGAAGCATTTGAAGGACAAATTGCAAAACAAAGGTTCAAGCCATCAACTCTAGCCTATTCCAAGGTGAGAGCCAAGCCTTTTCTGAGATTTTGTGTGTGTGTGCGTCTGTGTGTGTGTGTGTATATATATATATATATATATATATATATATATATATATATATATATATATATATATATAGTTAGTTCCCAAAACAAGCAAATTACCTAAACCTTCCAGATTAATGCCTTAACATCCAAGGAAAGAGAAAGATACTTGAAAATATAAAGATGTAAGGCAATACTATGGCACTGTGTAGTTATATGTTACCAGTAAAACAATGGCACCTTCTTCTGTGATAAATGTAGTCTATTTATTAAACCAGAAATAACGTAAGCGCTTTCCCAGTGTAACCCACTGCTTCTTTACGTCTGTACAGTCGTGTTACACTGTGAAAGCACTTACGTTATTTCTGGTTTAATAAATAGACTACTTTTATCACAGAAGGTGGTGCCATTGTTTTACTGGGAACATATAACTACACAGTGCCATAGTATTGCCTTACATCTTTATATTTTCAAATATATATATATATATATATATATACACACACACACACACACACACACACACACACACACACACACACACACACACACACATATACATGTTAAACTGCACTGTCAATCTGAATCCAGGCCTATTTTGGTGGAGACTTGGGAGCATTGTGTGGTTAAAAGAATTGCTCAGTCACACAGTGAACAGTGAGACACTTAAGAATCAAATACAGGATGCTAGACCCATTTGGTGATTATTTGTACCTTTCAAAATCTGTGTCAGTAGCTTAGAACTTGCACCATTATTTCAAAGATGAGGTTAATGTAGCTTACCAGCAAAATACAGCACAGTACACCAGACAGATGTCACTCTTTTGTTAATTCCACCTCCTTAACTTCTTGCACTTACCATGCTTTAAAGATGGAGAGTAGGATACTCTGAACCCTGCACACAGATAGTGTGCCTCTGGACTTTATTATACTTGTTAGGTCATTGCTGGTTTCTGAGATGGCATTTATACAATGTTAAGTGTTCCTTGTGTATGCCTGATGAATTAGACCCTTAGTCTTCTTCACTGAA
Source organism: Protopterus annectens (assembly GCF_019279795.1). Taxonomy (NCBI): domain Eukaryota; kingdom Metazoa; phylum Chordata; order Ceratodontiformes; family Protopteridae; genus Protopterus; species Protopterus annectens. The sequence continues at coordinate 382,571 of NC_056726.1, read as the reverse complement.
TTGCTTGAGGAAAATTACACCAGAGAGAATGTAGTCTCCTTTCAAGTGCATGTGTGTTCCTCCAAGTTCTTTCTTTCATTTCTACTCCAAGTTCATTCTTAGCCCCCAAATCAGAGCTACTGGAGACCAAGTTTAGATTTGTCTGGCCTCTACAGGCACCACAAGACAAAGCATTTAGATAGTTAACATCCAAAACCTTTTGCCCTTGCTGAGCCAACTGATTGGGATTGTCACTCTGGATCTGAATGATCTGAGCTTGTTTTTTCCATTATTTAACCCTACTGGAGGGTCCTGAGATACCAGAGACTGTATCATCATTACCAGTTTTAAGTTCTGCCTTTCAGTTTAGTAGCTGCACACTGTTTTTTTTAAAAGACATTCTTCAGAAATTGCTTTCCTTATCTGAGCAGGGTTTACATTCATCCTTTTTTTTGGATGACTACTTTGTGTAAGCCACATCAAGACAGCAGTTACTGGGCCATCACTCCAAAGTGGTAAAATAGATGTCTTTCCATATCACTGCTGCAGTATTCTTTACATAAGGGGGATCTCCAGCCAAGGATAGCCCAGTGTCCGGCCAGTATACCAAAGCCTTTAGATTTTATAGGCAGCATACATCACATGTATGCTCCCCGCATAAAGGGGTAGGGCATAATGGTGATGTACAGACGCAAGTACTCTAAACTTCTTTCCCAGTAATCCAAACACCATTATTGAACGTCATTCTGAACACCCTTCTGCTGTGCTGGTTACCAAGACTTCTACAGATAAGTGCCACATTAGGGTTTCTTCTTAATAGCATCCTTCATATCAGGCCTCCAAAGAAGCCTATTCTGCCATCTTGGGACCTCAAATTTGTACTTAAAAAATTGGCTTAGGCTCATTTTGAACCCGCTAGTTCAGCTTCCTTGCAACATTTTACTTGGAAGACTGTTCTGCTGGCTCTTACTTCAACTAAGAGAGTATGTGAACTTCAGAGACTCATGGCTATTTATCTTTTTTTCCAATTTTCACAGAGACAGGGTGTCTCAGACTAATCCTTCTTTTATGCCCAAGATGGTTATGAGTTGTTCCTTAACCAGTCTATGCAACTTCCTTCCTTTCCACTGCTACCAGTATGTGATGGCCACCACTGCCACCAATATGTGATGTCCCCGCGCTGGGCCAGTAATCATGGAGCCTGAAACCTTACCACTGACACTGAAGAGGGATGTACATTTGGAATACAAATGGATACATTTAGTGTTTCCAGATGCAGACCTCCCTGTATCAAGTGGACTTTCCCTTAAGAGCAAACAGGGAACACACACAGCCCAGGGTCTAGATGTCTCTATATCTGTCTTCCTCCAGGTCCCCAGTAAAACTCTCCACTGGTACAGCTCCAGGATTAGTTCTTCAGCCGAGTGTCCAAGCCAAGTCTTCCAGCAGCCTCTCTGTGAACCCAGTGCATGTCCCTGCATCAAGTAGCTGACACGCACACTCTCTAAGATTTAATTTTCACACACACCTGGGAAAGGCTGGGACAGATTACCTGCTCCATCGGCTTTGCCCAGACTATAAGGTAGATTCACTGCCACCAGTCAGTTACTATAATGTTCTTAAAAGGGTATCCAGTTAAACTGAGTGATGTTAATATTAATACAAATGATAGTAGTTGACCAAGACAGCTAGGCCTTCTGGAGTGGCCCACACAGTGTCACCAAATAAGTAGAAGTACTCTCAAAAGTTAAATAATTTCTACAAGGACCAGCCACAACAAACGTTTTAAATATATTTAATAATAAGTTATAGTTTATAGTTTAGTACTAAGTTATAAAAGAACATGAAAATATTGAATATATATTTACAGTAAACCATAGAGTTCATATCGCAGAAAATATTGAAAACAACATTGATGGACAGACTCATCCAAATATTGAAAAAAACAATCTCTAAACTAAGCTTCAATATATTCCTGATTGAATCTATAAGAATTTACTGTTCCCTTATAACTTACTTGGGCAAGGCAAGATGAAATACGTGAGCAGTCTTTCTAGTTAGGCCTCCAAACAGAATATTCAGTACTCTGAGATTTTTCTTTGTAATATCTTAAATATAATTTCCAAGAAGGCTGGCAGAATAACGTCATCTGGTTACCTGACTCTAGGTTCTCTCAGCATCCCCATTTAAATCTGAGACAGGAATTTAGCATAGACTGCTACAATACTCATCAAAATGTTTATGGCACGACTAGGACTTCCACTGTTTTTACTGAGCTAATGAACAAAGCCTTTTTTTCCCCAGACTTAGCATCTCCTGTCCTTTTCAGCACTGTGGGGTGCCGTTTTAATGGTTTAACAGCTCATTTTACATTTCCTTAAGTAAGCTAGCTGGTGCATTTAATTCAGTTGCAGTAATACATTTACATTTCTTTTCATTCCAACAGGGTGCACTTTTGATACATTTTAGTATAAGCAAAGCTCACAAAAACATTTTCAGCACAACCATCTGCACAAGTCAGTTTGATATACAAATGACATAAAGTTCTAATGTATTTGTAACACAAGCATGTTATATAAATCAGTTTGATATTCAAACGACATAATCTTTATAAAATTCCAGCTGGCTATGATGGCACCTGCCCATATCATCACACCTTCTCCACAGTCTGCCAGTGAGAATGTTCTTCACACCTTGGATCTGCATAGAAAGCTGAGGTATTATTTGGATAAAACAAAGACAATTCACAAGTCTGAGCAATTTTTGTTTCTTTTCATCCCAGGACTTTGGGTTTTGCTGTTTCCAAGCAAACCATCTTATCCTGAATTTATAAGGCCATTTCTTTTTTGTTATTCTTTTTATGGCAAATGTCTTTCTTCATCTGTAAAGGCTCATTCTAGTAGGGCAGTTGCCTCCTCTTGTGCCTTTTTCAAGGATTTGGATACCAATTTCCTCCTTGAGGTGGCTACTTGGTCCTCAGTTCATACTTTCAATAAACATTATAAATTGGATGTTGTTTCCAGTGCAGGTTTTGCCAGGGCCATTTTGCATGGGTTTGTAGAGGACTCTTCTGTGCCTTCCTCCTCCCAGCCTTCTTCTTAGCTCTTGTACTCCTTTTTCGTAAATAATACTGCAACAGTGATATGGAAGGACATAGTACAGTTGTGTAAAATTGTGCCATAACAGTAAATGTCTGCTTCATTGTTGCAGTATTCAGTCCCTCCTTCCTTCCCTCTCTTTCCTAGCTCTTGTCCCTGTGCTTTTGTTGGTCTCCTGGCTGAGGGGACCTTGCTTCTTTTTCCTTTTGTCATTTTTTCCTTCTGGATGTACATGTTCTGTTTTCCTCCTAGGGCAAATCAGTTCTGAGCGTGTGCCTATAAGATCTAAAGGCTTTGATGTACTGGCCAGACATTGAGCTATCCTTGGCAGGAAATCCTCCTTATGTAAAGAATACTGCAACCGTGAAGAGAGGGGCATGCAGTGTTATGGTAAGATTTTACACAACTGTACTTTCCTGGACTCTGCATTTGTAATGAATATGAAGTTGTCAGATGTGATCCTTTTCAACAAAAAAAGTTTTTTTCCAGTCCTTGCTGAATACAGTTCAGCAAAAGTTCTTTCTGAACATATGAAAAATAATAGGACAAGATGTCCTGTGTCTCAGTTAAAGCTTTCAGCCAGTCTGTTTCTGGCCAGTCAGGTTCACAATGGTGCAAAATGTTAGACTTTACATCAGAAAGTTTCATCATTATCATTCAACTCTTTGAGGCTATTTAAAGGACATTTGGACCAGGTGATTCCCTCTGTGATCAAGAAACTGAATGAATGGACTTCCAAGATGGCTGCATACTGATCAACTGATTGATTAGAGCTCTTCCAGTGTGAAAACAGGAAACTTTAGAAAATAACATTCATTTTCTGTCTCATTACTATACTGCCTGGATGTCAGCAGAGAAGGGTTGCAGCTGTTCATCAAAAAGCAGTTCAGGTATCAGTTCTGGTACAAGAGATGACTTCCAGCAATTTAGAGAGAAATTAAATTAAAGGCATCAAATGTATTTATAAAGTAAATAAGACATAAGAGGAATATATACAGTGAAAATAAGGAGATCCTGTCAAATTATTGATCAGTGTGCAATGGAATTCTCATAAATCTTTTTCCAAAAGATTATAGTAAACACTGTGGCACTCTGGGCAAGTTGCTTCTTAATGTTGTACAGTTTGTTGAGTGTTCTTATGTGCACTTCCATCCAGTAAGACTTCATCAGATATGTTTTTAGTTAATTAGATTACATTTACTTGACATATTTAAATGCTTCTAAAAAGGTAGTATGGCGGAGGACAGCTGTTACCGCTGGCAGTTTGACTGACTCTGTAGAATGATTGGTCCATACTAGCTCTCAGCCTGATTGGAGGGAAAGGCTAGTAATCTGTTTGCATAGGTGGCCTTATTGTACCAGCTGTTTTCCAGAAACCCCAATTAACATTGGAACATTTATCACAATTATATTCCTGTTCTAATTTTTCTTCTTCATTTTTTCCAAAAAAGTCAGAGGTAACACAAGAAAAGTTAATAAATAACTTTTGTTGAGTAGGGTTCCGTAGTATCTGAACATGGGAAGCTTCAGGCTGTGTGTCTGCCTGTCCTGGATGTAAGGCTTAATTGATTTTTTTTTTGGTACATTGAGCTTTTGCTTCTGATGTGGGGCCCACTTTTCCTTTCAGAGTTTAGCTGATCACAGTCAATCATGACATAAAGTAACACTTTACAGAAAAAAAAAATAATAATGGCACTTTCACTTTAGGACCCAAAGCTTCATCAGAAAATTGGTTAACTATGAAAGTCATGCTGATGTCTAGAATCTTGATAAACTATGTATCAAAAATCGACAAGTCAAAAATAAAAAAAGCATTAACAATTCAGAACACCATACCTTTTTTATGGAGGCTAATGGTCGTCAGCATTAATATTTCGTAGCACATATAAGATTGATTAGGGTATCCTACTAAAGACAAATGGCCACAGGCTGGAAAGAATGCAAGAAACATTAAAATAGTTATTTAGATATGCTGATAAAACTGCAGAAGTCTGAAGTTGAAATGAAGGAAAGGCTAACTGAATGCAATGCTTCTGAAGTAGAACTTTTTCAAAAAAATAATAGCATTAGAAGACAGCACACAGAGAAGACCTAAGATTTTCTGCTCTACTAGAAAAACTGGAAACAATATATTTTATTAATTTTATGAAAGTACAAGTAACTGGACATCCTAAAAAGCAGCCAAGAACTATATTACCAAAGATGTAGTCATGCCAGAAGTAAAAGCTGCTTCTAAAAAAAAAATACTGTGGCAGAAGGGAAAACTATTAAAATTGGAGACCAACTGTATATGGAAAATTATTTACTGTACACTTGGCAGAAGAAAAGCAGGTTTATCCTTGTAGTTGGCAGATGTGAGATTTCTTGCTATGTTGTTTTTCTTTTGGCTTTTCCCAGTTAGGGGTCGCCACAGCGGAACTCTGGTTCACTAATGATTGGCAGTAGATTTTCACGAACGCCGAGGTGCCAGCTCAATGTTCAACCTTCAACGAAGGCACATCCATTTACGCATGCCTTTCGAACGCCCACTCAACTGCGGGGAGGACATGCAGACTCCACACAGAAGGCACTCCTTGCAGTCCAGCCGAGAATTGAACGGGAGAACCTCTTGCTGTGAGGCAGCAACTCTACCGCTGCACCACCATGGATGATGTCCTTCAAGGATGCATCTGCAGTCCTAACAAATGGGTTGTCCTGTCGCCATAAAGCAGCCAAAACTGCTGTTAAGCCCCCTGCACACACAGGCCCAGTCCCAGTTTACAATACTTACTCTGGAGAGGGATCTCACCTCTTAATTAGGGATCCAAATCTCACCCAGACCAGCTCTCAGCCCTCTCAAAAAGAGACCCTAGAGCAGAGCCCCAGAGCCAGTGTCCTCAGATGATTCTTGGATGACCAGACCATCCAGAGGTTACTTATGAAGATTCCGATTCTGAAGAATCTATTCATCTGCCCTCCACCAGAGGCCTTCTTTTGGGAAGCTACATGCCATGCCAGAGAACAATTCCACAATTCCAGGGACAAGATTTCTCAGATTCAAGAAAAGGGCTTAGGACTTTTCTACACCTACCGCAATATAGGCCCTTAGCTATACTCAGTTCTGCCTGTTTGTGGATGATGCTTTTAATGATGTTTGCACTGCTACTCTCAGCTAGAGATCCAATACCAAGTTTATGCTTAGATCAGTACACTAAGAAACTGTCTCTGATGACTCCTTAGAGTGAAAATATGTTTTAGAAATGGTGAATAACATTCAAATCATTCTTTAACCATTCTTATGATGCACTGGACGATGCCATTGCTTCAGCAGGATTAGCCATGACTGGCACAGTTATAAGAAGGCATGCATGGTTGAAAGAATGTAGCAGCAACGTGTTAGATGCTCCTATGGATTAGATGCTCCTATGGATAAGGCCAGTCTATTTCACTCAAATGAAGAAAAATGGAAGAGAAGAAAAAAAAAGACAACACAAACAGTTAAAGGATTTCTTACAGGTTCAGCCCCAAGGTTAAGCAGGAACTGGCAAAACAAAAATGTCCTCTCAGACTCCTCTCTCCTCTCCTCAGAGAGGCAGGAATAAGAGCAGAAAGAGGCAGAAATCAATCAGAGGAGGTGCCTACAGAGACCAGCAGTGGCAAAGGGCAATAACCAGAGGCACAGACACAACCACTGCCACTGCAACAGGACAATCACAGTGACTTTCTTGACACCGCCTACCAGGAACAACAAATAGCACCCTTTAGGCGGAAAGTTAGCCTTATTTAGACTCTTCCCTAGTACCAAAAAAGAAAAAAGTTGAGACCTATTCCTGTCCGTCTTAAACACATTCATCATTGTCCCAAATTCAATTCAAAAATGCTGACCCCACAGCAACTTCTTCTATGCTGGGCAAGGAGTGTTGGCTGGTAACTCTAGATCTCACGGAGGCATACCTCAGCATTGCCCTTTGCTTATCTACTGCGCCAGAGTATTCACAAAATGCCTGGCATCAGTAATCATCTCATTGCAGCTACAGGAAATCCATACCTGACGAACTGCCCCTGATACAAGCACACAAAAGCTGACAAACAAAAAAAGACTTAGAGTCATTTTTGCTTACTACAAGCCCTGGGATACACAGTCAATTTCAAACAGAACTATCGGATGCTGTCGAATGGATGCACCGGACGATCTTATCTTCAAGGCCATCACAAAGGGAAATGGGAATGCCACAAATAGACCTCCCCACTCTCTCATCACCAGCTCAGAAATTCTGCACAAGGACATACCACCCACTTGCATGGAAGATGGACCAGAGATAGATATGCTAACATCTGGAGTACTTGGCAAGAGCTCTCCATACAGGCCTGTCCTATTCCTCCAGAATACAGCTTCGATCCCTGTCTTCTCTCATCCTCTACTCAGGCAGTTTCCTCAGGAAATCAAGAATGTAAAACCCTCTAGAAACCACCATGGGTCGGAAACTACAGGCCTTAATGGCAGAACAACCTTCCTAATCTTCGGTGGTATCCAGAGTGTCTCTAAACCAGGCACCTACCTCTACCTTCCCTTCCCAATCCACAGAACAGGGAAAAGACTGCTGCATACCTTGGTGTACATAGAACAGTTCATACTACTACCTGGACACCAAAAAGGTAATAGAAACTGACCAGCTTTTAGTAGCCTATGCAACAGCCTCACTCTACAAGGGCAGCAGCCACTACCACAGCTTTCTTCAGGAGTGGCTACCAAGGACATTCATTACAACTTACTTATACTCTCTAGATCCAGCAGGGTTTGCCACTGGCTGTCTTGCAAGGATCCTAACTACACCATAATTCCCTAGTTTGGCTATGGGTATTCTACCCATTTGTTGGGACTTCCTTTCCCTCTGTGGTACTGGGTTAGGGTACCCCCCTCCCATAGCTAGAGGGGGGATCTCTTATAGTGTATTTGTTTGTATATTCTTGCTATAACCAGCTGTTTTTGGAATATTTTCCTAGGAAGCTGAACAAAATTCTGCAGCATCAGTAGTGCAATGGGTAGCATGCTCACCTTTGTTGCAGAAGGCTGTGGGTTCTCTTCCCACACCAATGAGAAGGATTGCTGACAGTGCAGTGCAGCATAAGGGGGTGCCATACACCTCCGTGCATTATCCTTTGGATAAGATGTTAAAGTGAGGCTCCATCTGCCTGAGTTGTTAGCGCAGGTGGTTGTAAAACATCCCATTGCACCTATCAAAAAGAGTAGGGGAAAGTTCCCTAATGCCATGGTCAAATTTCCCCTAGTAGTATAAATACCACCTTGTGTATCCCCTGAAAAGAGGCTACTAGCCTATGGTGGATTAACCCAGTGAACAAAGGGATAAATAACATTTTGGAAGTAGTACAGACTGAGAAGGAAGTAAAAATGTTTACCCAGCAAAAAAGTGAATCAAACTGAAGAGGACTATGCTTGTCATTCTACTGACAATAGGGGAACTTACCAGTGAGATCCTTTCCATTGTTCCATGGGATAATGATTTGAGCAACAGAAAGAAAGCCCAGGAGCTGACTAGAAAAATCATGAGTGCCTTGAACCACAGACTGCTGTTGGAGGAGAGGGTTGAGATGATGAGGAAGATGACCAGCAACAATGTGAAAGTAGAAAATTGAAGAATTTTATAAATTAAAGAATTTTAAAGTTTCATTTCTGTAAGATGCAGTTTGGGCATGAGAACTGTGCTTCTGCAAGAAAAAGTGGCTACAAAAGACTGAAAGTTTGTTGACTGTACTAAACTGGTAGACTCTTAAGGCAAAATTCCCACTGTGTCATTATATTTAGAACAGCAGTGAAGGAGTTGAAGATGCATCATTAAGTAGTAAACATGTTTTTGCTCTTAGCAAATTGTGCATAATAAATATCTTAATGTAAGCTGTGTTTTATGTGTTAAAGTAGCTCTGTATACTCTGCATAAATGTTTTAAATGTGACCTGGGGATCTCATCAGTGACTGCTGTTTATGCTTATATTAAAGTGAGCAAGTGTTTATTCTGGACTGTGATTTAGCTTTGATTTATACTATAACAAGATAAAGGCTGGATCTAAGCAGTACAGTGTTATGACCTTGGGCTTCTGGATGAAGAAATAAAAGTGATAATCATATATGTGTATTAAAAATTTCCTCTGTTTTATATAGATGGAAGTATAGTTTATGATGCAGACAAGAAAATAATGTTCTAATAAAACAGACTGGAAATGTAAAGCATGAAAAATGTTAGTTTTCACATATATACAGATAGCTGTAGCTTGTTAAATCTGTTAGCTTTTCCTTGTTTTTTTTTATCAAGAAGAGCTAGCAGTTTGAGATGGAGTCCACAGTTATAGGCAATCAGGAAGTGATTGAAGAATGTACTCTGAACCAACTGTTTAAGAAACATTGCTGATTAGTATTTAAAAGGGAAGCAGTTCAGTGAAAATTAGTCAAAGTTTGATACTGAGAAAAGTAAATACCTTTGGAGGTAGTTGCATCCATGGCAGCCTTAATTCTTAAATATGACAGTGCATGATTTAGTGTATTCATTTAAAGGTATCCACTGTATGTTTTCTTAAGGCTAAAAGTCAGTTAACTGAGAGTGTTTTTTCACATCTGGGAGGGAAATAGGTCAAGGGCAGATGGTGTCTCTGCATGCAGAAACAGATGCATGCACTTTCTAGCATGAATAAACCTAACTTTAAAAAAAGGTAAAGCCTGTGGAAGTAGCTGTTACTTTGGGGCAACTACCCCTATATGGAGGGGCAGCTTCCTGTTTTGTGGAAGTATACATATGTAAAGTGTTTGCTGCAGAGGACTGGGGGTCCAAATATATTAAGTTTCTTGAGTGTTTATTGAGGCAAAAAGTCTGGGAAAATTTGAATTGGGTTCAAACAGAGATTAGAAGCAGTGACTGCATGCAAGATTAGCCTGCCTGGCATTAATGCATCTATGTAAGTTGCAAGTTGGAAATGTATATCCAGAAGAACTGTCATGCAGCTTCTTATCAGAATGACTGTCTTATTGATTGTATCATGGGATGTCAATGGTATTGCAGGTATAGATAAAACACAAGAGTACTGAATTATAGTAAGAAATGTAGGGTACACATATCAGTACTACAGCAGACATGTTTTAATAGAAATGAGTGTGTGTGAATTACCAGCATCTTGAAAGAAACTGTAGAGGCCATATTGCCCAAAGACCGTAAAGTGCCTTCTGACAGCTTCATATAGACCAATTTTAGTTTTAAATCATGATTATAAAGTGTTTGCCAAAACTGATAGATATTAATCAATGTGGTCTTGTGAAAGGGAAGCAAACATTTGGCAACATTAATATCACAATGATGATCCAGAAGAAAGTAGAGCATAGGAAAATATTTTTGGTTGGTCTTGATGCGGAGAGGGCATTTGATATAATCAGCTGGGATGTTATGAGTAAGGCAGTAGTGTCATATGTGTTCCTTGTTAGAGTAATATAGTTCAGTATGAGGATACATGAAGGGTCAGACATAAGAATTAAGGTAGGAGGACTCATCGCCAACAAGATGTTTGAACAGAGGTACCAAGTATGGGCGTCCTCTTTCCTATTTATTTACTTTATACTTAAATCTGTTGGAAAAGAAAATAAGGCACTCATAAATTTAAGAATATAAGTGGCATGGTAATCAAGAAATTGATGCATTGGGGGCGTGGCTAGCATGGCCATGGTGTAGCAGCAGATTTCACAAGCTCCACTAAGGAAAATATATCTTCACTGGAAATTTCTTTCATATCAAGAAAAAGTGAATTTATTTTTGCTGAATTTGATAGTATTCAAATTCTCTTCATGAATATTTACTTATAAATCAAAATTGATTATGATTTCTAGTCAAAACCTTCATCTGAATAAATACTTCACTTCTGGGAGATTTTCAACATGAGTTATACTAAGGCAAACAACCAGGATTCCAGTATAAAAAAGGAACTACAGACTTTAATAACAACTATTCAAGACCTCACAACTAAGATTGGTATAACGGACTGTAAAATAGACAACTTTAAAGAAAAAGCTTCCAAGCAGATGAATATGCTTCATAAGGATTTAAAACAGCAAAAAATTCAAATTACTAGTACTGAGGAGTCATTAACAGACTTTGGTGGAAGATTGCTAGAAAATAAAAACAACATAGAATTTTTGCTTAAACAAAATACTTCATTACAACATAAACTCATAAACTGGATGATCTAGGGAATAGATCATGCCAGAATAATATAAGGATTTTTGGTCTTCAGGAAAATATAGAAGGAAACAATATGTCAAGTTTCCTTAACTCATGGCTGCCAAAATTTCTAGATTTACCAGAGGCTTTATTTTTTGGTATAGAGAGAGCACATCAGTCTCTTGCATCAGGAAACAGTACCAACAGGAAGCAACCTAGATCTGTCATAGTAAAATTCCTGTCATCTTCAGATAAAGACTTAATTCTAAAAACAGCCTGGTCTAAATCCCCTTTAAAATACAATGACTCTATCATTCACTTCGATAATGACTATTCAACAATGGTAATTACCAAAAGAAAGTTTTGTTTTACCTCTAATTAAAGAACTGAAAACGGTACAGATTAAGACTCACCTCTTGTTTCCAGCAAGGCTGAAGATTTTTTTTTCCTGATGGACCTTCATTGTTTAAAGATCTTGATTCTGCTGTGACATATGTTAAAAACCACAAATTACTGGAAAAAAATAGAAGAGATGGAGTGAGCTAACCCCTCTCTTAAAAGAATGGCTCCTAAATCTACATGGAAATCTACTGAAAAACAAAAAAAGACTAAAGAATAAATGAGAAATACAGACTATTTATAAAACAAACTATTATTTTGGACTATGCTTTTATTAACACGTCTGTTTTGATATGTTATAAATACAAGGTAAGATCTACACTGCTTTTCATATGTTGCATATGTATAATGTTTCATTCATAACTTAATTTGGTGTAATATAACATACTTAATATACCATCAATATATTTATAATTAACACTATAAGTATTAATTTTATATAAGTAAGCATACCATATAAAATGCATTACCTCAGTTTCTGCTTCATAGTATAGGATACTACTTAGCTGTATATTACACTTTAATTACACACAGCTATAATATATACAGTTATAAATATTTAGTATTATATGTAAGATAAAATGAAGGGATACATTGGAAAATATAAAGTAAGGAAGGATGGAGGGGAGGGGAAGAAAAGAAAAAAGTTTATATATATATATATATATATATATATATATATATATATATATATATATATATATATATATATACACACACACACACACACACACACACACACACACACACACACACACACACACACACACACACATATAATTTCCTGTATATATAGCATAGTATACATAAGTCTGTCTAAACTCAAAGTAATAACAATGTATAACATACTCAAAGCCGCCTTCTCTCTTCCAATTGCACTTTAAGTCATAGAGAATAACATATTCATATAACAGTTTCCATCTCACTTCTAATTATACAGTACTGGTCAGCAATGAGCATAAACTGTGTTACACCCTGAGAGTAGAACAAGAATTCACAATGTTATTATTAAATATGTACATGATATACATTTGTTCAGGATAGGTCAATGTTGGGAAGGTAGTATAGTATCTGTGGGTTTAAATGCCAATGCATACATTAGCTCTGAGAAGCTGGGAGATGTTATATGTGTTTCTATTACAAGGCTTATTATCTATATATTAATCTAAACTCTAGGGAATATATATATATATATATATATATAGAGAGAGAGAGAGAGAGAGAGTTAAAAATAAACATAGTGCTTTTAAATGACAGAATAGAGCAGTAGCAAAAGTTACATTACTTTCATGCTTTGTTTGAAAACTTTTTTTTATGACAGTTTTGCAGTTTCTAGTATGGGAAACAGATATATGCTGATTCACATGTATAAAAACTTTTTTTTTTTTTTTTTTTTACTGAAACTCGGCTGTTTCCCGCCGAAAAAAATAAGGGAGACAACTTTGAACATTCTCCTTACCTCATGCAGTGCTCTCACGAGCTAATTATTAATTTGAAAAACTTTCTACAGTTTGTGGAATCATCTCTTCTCTCGCTGAACTCCCTCGACGATGTGAAGCAGCTGGATGATGTCATCACCATGCGACGAACATTTCCAGGAAGTGTAGAACTGTATTTTGACTCTAACTTAGTTTAACAGTCTTTTTTGTTTTAAATCAACTGTTATTTACTTAAAATGATCATTTATATGGTTGATGACAAGATTACATATTACAATAACATAATATCTTCATCTTTTGTGACTTGAAGAAAGGATTACAGAACAGATAAAGGAAGAAAATGTAAAAAGAAAAGAGGTGAGAGAGGAGATGGTTATGAGAGAACTGCGTGAGTATTAAAATGTAAATATCTATGTGCTTTATTCTTAGACCCTACAAGTGTAAATACTGATGGTAACATTCATTTTTGGATGTATGTGTGTGTGTATATGTATGCATATATATATATATATATATATATATATATATATATATATATATATATGTATATGTATAAAATATTTTTTTCTCTCTCCCTCATCTTTCTTTGAAGTATCACTGCATATATGATTATGGTTACCATACTCAAAGTTAATATCTTCACAAATTTGTGCAATCTTTATATTTAAGTGTCATAAGTAAGGTTATGCATATCATTTCAAAATGTTTGCATAGCAAAGAATTGAATAACAAAAGTGGTATACTAAAAAGAACTTTTCAAATAGATATCTTATTCTGCCACTAGTGAAAGTGGTTGTATATACATGTGTTTATAGTGACTACATCGACATACTGTTTATAATTACATTTGCGTCTTCTAAATAGTCATTCTAAATATAACTATTTACAAGGGATCCTAACTACATGTTAGCCTTGTTTTACTTTTTTTTTTCTCTCTCTCTCTCTCTTCCCTCTTGTTTTCATGTATATAAGTTAAATAAAGGGAAGAGATATAACGAGAGTTACAAACATGTTAATACAAAATAAAATTACATTTAAACAAACCATAGTTTGAACAATAACATTGTGTCCTGGATAACGTATTATATCTGATAACCTAATAGAAATGTTGTTTATACACACAACCTCTGTTATCTATGTTAATAGTAAGGCAGTGGGCTAAATTACTTAGTCCTTTTAAATAATCTGTTAGACATTTGCCTTATTTTGGAATGTAAATCATATTTTGAATCTATTAGGTTACATAGGTTTCTTATTAGATATTATATCTATGAACGTATAAACCTTCCAGATAACACTATATTAGGACAATTAATGATTTCATTAAAATTTGGTTATCTTAATGTTTCTAACTTAAAGTATGTAAAGTATGTTAGTTAGTGGAGTTTGTACTCTGTTGTTACAGTTTAGGGGTTGATCTCAGTGACCGATGTCATTGGGATTAGGAGGTTATAACTCCAGGTGGGGAGTGTTGGGGTGTTTGTTTTTATCAAGTGTATGTAATAATTTAAAAAAAAAAAAAAAAAAAGAGTTTTTTGACATTCAGAGTAGCTTATTTACAGAAAATAGAGAGAATAAAGCTCAAGGAATACATTTTTTTCCTAAAGACATTAGATTTAATATTTTTACTAGGAATAAATTCACTTTTTTGCGGACATTTTCACATTATACATATGATATTGATATGTTACTAACACATCTTTCAGGTACAATTACGTAATATGACTATGTTGAAAGGTATGTCACTTAACATAAATGGTTTGAACAATCCGTATAAAAGAAGTAATTTATGTAAATATCTAGCTTTTCATAAACCTAATATAGTATTCTTACAAGAAACCCATTTAACAAAAGATACTATTAAATTTCTAGATACAAATAAATACACAAATATAGTAAGCTCAGAGTGTACGAAAAAAAGAGGTGTAGCAATATTGTGGAACAAAACATTACCATTACCCAAAATAATCAAAACATACCAAGACAATAAAGGTTTGCTTTGCTTGGCTGTAATTGAGATGGGTAAGAATCTATATACATTAATAAACAACTATTGGTTACCTGGTATTGGTACTAATACTATTAGACACATATTGAATCTAATAGTTTTCACTATCTGAGGGACATATCATTATGGCGGGTGACTACAACTGTATCTTAGACCCTAAAGATACAACCACTTTAGGAAAAAGAAAAAAATTACAGCACAAGCTAAACAACTTATACATTTCATAGACATACCTACTCAAAGACATACATCATTTTGTGGATCATAACTATTACAATACACGTTCTATTCTAATAGATACAAAACATATTCTAGAATTGATAGACTATTTATTTTCACACAGATAATGAATAACCTGATTAATAGCAAAATTATATCCTGCCCAATCTCGGACCATATTTGAACTTAATATTAATAACACCCATAGTGTCCAAATTAAAAGGATTCCAGCATATCTCACACAACTTAAGGATTTTCAATTATTCATAACAGAAGAGACACAAAACTTCATTAATATAAACTCAGCATCAGGGACACATGATATATTTATTTGGGATGCCCTAAAAGCATATTTATATGGACAAATAAACAAATGATTTCATAATAAGATGAAAATGTGGGATAAAGATATAAGAATAATACAGGATAAACTGGGCTCACTATACACAAATAATAAAGACAACTTGTCTTCGAAGAATATAAGGGATGAGATATACAAACTAAATGAGGACTATAGATCTATCCTACATCATAAAACAAAGCTAACACTCAAAAAATATAGGTTTCTTGCTTATTCTGTAAATCCTAAACATCTATCAAACCTTAAGAATAAGACCAAAAGATTAAATAAATATAATTATATTAAAGAAATACATTCTGCAAAAAAGAAAAGAGAAGTACATAGTATGCAAGATATATTAGAAGAGTTTAGATGTCATTTTCATGAAATTAATCAATCCACACAACAAATTCAAACACAAGATAACATAAGAGATTATATTAAGAAGAACATATATAATAAACCAAACAACAAATAGAAGTTAATGATAAACAAATTACTTTATCAGATATGCAAAGTCAAGTAAGTAAGCTTAAACTAAACAAAGCTCCAGGTAACGATGGAATTATTCCTGAAATATATAAGATAATGCCCAAAATGGCTATTTCCTTACTACAAACCAAATAAATGGCAAACACTGGTGTAGAGTCCTAAACTGAAACCAAAAATCACCAGCAGGGCGAATGGAAAACACACTTTTATTCACAATGTAACAGGTTGAGCGCTTTCATCAAAAAAGTTTGACTTCATCAGAACAATAGGTACAGGCAGCCAAAATCTTAAATACACATCAACCTAACCTAATAGGTCAAAACACACCAATCACTTCAAACCTTGTTGATTAATTAATTAGTACTAATTTTACTAAGAACCATTCTTATTTAAAGAAAAAAAAGCCATTAAAAACTTTCTTTAAAAGAATACTTGTTTAAAAGTGATTTTTATATTAAAATTCAACTTCAGGAACAGCAAAAATATGAAAATTAATCCACTTTATACCCAGTACTTTGCTGTTCATATCTTTCCAGCCTTTTCTTTCAAGGCTGGTGCAATAGATATAAAATCATTCAACCCTGGGGGAAAATTAGCAGCAAGCCTAAGTTACCACATACGCTTTTTTAAATTTAAAATATTCTTCCAATCCTCTCCCCTAGGGTTTGCTTGAATGACATCTAAAATACCAAATTTAAAACCTGAGAAACCAGTGCACACTCTACTATGCCTATACAGGGCATTCATTACCTTTTCATTTTTTATCTTGTAAAGATGCTCATAAATCCTGGACTTAAAGGCTCTCTCCGTCTTCCCAATATAAAATCCTGTGCATGTATTACACCTCACCAAATACACTACCTGCTTGGTGAAGCAGTTACCTTTCTTAAAAAATACTGTATCTTTAGTCCTGTTATTTAAAACCAAACTTTCTACCTGCAAGATGTAACTACATTGTGCACAACGCCCACAGGCTCTAGTAAATTCATGCCTCCTGCCATTCCCTCTTGCCACACTACCCTCCAAAGTTCCCTTCAAATTACGACCAACTTTAGTAGAAAACAAGGGCTGATCACCAACTGCTCAAAAAATATCATGATCAACTTTAAAAATATTCCAATTCTTGCAAAGAATATTTTTTATTTCACTGTACAAAGGACTGTATTGTATAATACATGCCTGGGTAAAATTACCTTTAACTTCACCTTTCTTGTTCCCAGTATTCTGAATTTGGGTAAAATCAATGCCTAAAATAGGCTTGTATTTCAAACCTCATTGCTCAAGAGCCTCTGCCAAAATGCTTTCCACAAATTCAATAGGATACCCCCTCTCCACAAACATATTAGCTAAATTTTTAAATTCCTGAACATCCTCCTTATGAGAAGTAATTTGTGCTATTCTAATAGCTTGCCCCTTGACAATACTCTTTTTCTGAAAAAAGGGGTGATGCCTAGTAAAATGAAGCTATGAATTAGAAAAGTTTTTTTTCCTATATATCTTAGATTTAAAACCTTGTTAATCTTTTATTATAGTAGTGTCCAAATAATGAATTTCCTTTTCATTCGTATCAAAAGTAAATTTCAAAAAATGTGTGGTGCTGTTCAAATAATCAATGAAACCTGGAATGTGGTCCTGGTTTCCTTTCCATAAAATAAAAATATTGTCCAGGAATCTACTATATAATATATCAGCAGAATAACTACTCTGAAAAATATATTCCATCTCCCACCATAACAGTACAATGTTAACATAAACTGGGGCACAAGCTGCTCCCATTGCAACTCCCTTTATTTGCTGATAATATTGGTCTTCAAAAAATATATAATTGTTATCCAACACTAAGGCCATCATTTCACAAACAAGCTTAACATTTCCAGGAGTCAAGTTGGAGCAGACGAATAGAGTTTCTTCAAAGTATTCAAATCCTTCTGTCCTGGGAATACAGGAAAACAACTCATGAGCATCAGTAGTCAGGAAGATAACATCTGGAGACCAAAGGTCAGATTTAATTTGACTTGGGAATTCCCAGGAATCTTGTATAAGGTGGGCAGCTCCCTCCACAGCATGCTTAACCATTTTATTCACAAATACTGCCAAACTGTGTGTCATGGACCCTCCTGCCACTACTGTAGGCCTGAAAGGGGGCACCAAAACATCTTTGTGGACTTTGGGTATGCCAAAAAATCCAGGTATTTTAGGAAAAGAATTCAAAAGAAAAGTGTATGTCTCTTGACTAATCCTCTGTTCCAAAATATACTCTTCCAAAAAACTGTCAATACGCTGATAGGAAATATTAATCTGACTTTTAGATACTTGTAAATAATTTTCCTCATTAAATAAAATAGCTTGCATAATATTGTTATATTCTTCTGTATTAAATACATTGTCTGGGGTCATTATACGGATACTCTTATTTTGCCTTAATTCATTAAGCAAATCCCTCTTTTTTTGATTCAAATTATAATAAAACTTCTTGTCAGTCCATAATTTATAAATATCTTCTTTAATCACCTTTTCAAACGTAGCTATTAAAGAATGGAGGGGTGGATTGTAAACACTACCTTTCTTAAAATTAAATTGATTATTATTGTTAACACTATTACTTTTATTTTTAGACAACAACACATGGAAATTTAACTTCCTAGTATACATTTGCACTTCTAATAAAGCTTCTGCTATGTCTGGAATTCTAGTGGGAACAAATTTGAAGCCTTTTGAGAAAAGTGAAAAAAATTCCTCACAGATAACCCTCTCAGTATAATTGTATATATTAAAACCTTGAAAAGAGTGAACAACTTTAGAATGGGCATCAATCAATATCTGCCTCTGCCCTTTCCCCTTTAGGAATTGTTTTTTTTTTTTGGGGGGGGGGGATTGGAAGAATAATAAACTTGAGTTCCCCTGTTGCCTGCTTGCTATTCTTTCTGAGCATCTCAGGGGCAGAAAACCCCCTTGGTCTAAATGTTCTTCCACAAAGGAGTGTTCAGATGCTGCTTCATAAAAATCAACATAACCAACCTCGTCACAAAAATGAAGTTTAGGTCCTCCAGTTTCTGGCCTGGGCCCATCCATAACTAACCTGTTAGTGGGATAAACAGCGTTGCTTTGATACTGTTTAATATCTCTATTCAACTTTCTCTTCTTTTTTAAAAATTGAACATTACATTTTTTGTCGACCCTGTCAAGAACTTTACAATAAAACTCCTCGTATTGTGGAAACAGTAAATCATTCAAAATGTTGGAGTTCAACTCTTCCACCTCTTTTTGAATTTTAACTCCCATTTGTTCATAAAAACATACTACTTTCTGAAGCAACTCGATTCCCCATTTGTCAAACAGGGCAACAAAATCATTCACCATATCAGAATCATAGTAAAGACCAAAAGGGAACTTGAAAACACGTAGCCCCTGAGGGACCACCTTTAACCTTATACATTCATTAAAATACACTGTTTCCATATTTAAAGTCTTCAATTTATACAACTTGTTTTTTGAAGGTGAAAATCATTTCCCTCATAGAGGGATAGTTCCTTCCTTCACCTTTTTCATACTCCTGCTTACTTAAATATTTCCCATTAGGCTCAAAAAAACTATATTTTTTGTTTATAAAGTCATTAAACTTTGTATTAATCATTACAAGACCTTTAGGAGAACTAGATACACAGTATCCCTTGAGCATCTGGTGGAAGTGGCTACCCCAACCTGGGATCTCACATTTTTCCTTACTACACAAAGTATATAATTTGGCCCAAAATGATATTATTACACCCCCATCCTGGAAATATTTATATCCCCTATTTTAAAATCAAATAAAGACACAAAATTCTGTTCTTCATACAGACCAATATCTTTACTGAATATCAATTATAAGATGTTTATGAATATATTCTCAGAAAAATTGAAGAAATTCTTACCCCACTTAATAGATGAAGTCCAGACAGGATTTATAGCTAACAGAAGTACTTTTGATAATATAAAATAAACCCTAGCTATTATAGACTTTTCACAAAGGAAGAAAAGGAACTTATCATTAATTAGTCTTGATAGTAATGTGGCCTTTGATTCTATTAACTGGATCTATCTGTTTACTCTTTTGGAATGCTTACATTTTTCACATAATTTTATTAATCTTCTAAAACATTTATATGAAGAAACCTATGCATATATCAAAATAGGGTCACAGATTTCCAATAAAATATCTATTACAAAAGGCACCAAACAAGGATGTCCTCTCTCTCCTCTACTATTTACTTTGATCATGGAACCCTGGGCCAATGAAATAAGAAACAATAAAGAAATAGAGGGTTTGGAAATGGATAAAGGCAATATAGCCAAAATCCAGCTGTTTGTGGATGATGTTCTTATCAACACAAAGGGAAATGACTCCATGTCATTATATGAATCAATTAAAACATTTCAAATTAAGTCCAGTCTATCATTCAATGACAATAAAACAAAAATTCTACCCATATATCCTAATAATAAAAAAAAAAGGATGATAGGAAATACATATCACATTGCTAATGCAGATCAAATCACATATCTTGGAATCATTCTTGCCAAAGACATTAAATCAATAATTCAATTAAACTATAACAAATGTTTACAAAATATCCAAGAATTATTTTCAAAATGGAATAAAATAATATTTACTACTGAAGAAAGACTAACCATTATAAAAATGATAATTCTACCTAAAATCTTATACATATTACAATCCATTCAAATTCTACCCTCAAAAAGGTTTATAAATAAACTAAACACTTTAATACTAAGATTCTTTTGGTCACAAACAAAACCTAGAATTACTATTAATCAACATACTAACAGCTAGAAGAAAGATGGAATAGCTTTCCCAGATCTAAATCTCTATTCAATTTCTGCTATAATAAGATCAATTTCTCAGCTCTTAAATATAACCTATTTAGCTAAATGGAAATCTTTATGGGAAGTATCAGCCATGGAACTTATAATGAGACCAACAAAATATCAACTAGAATTCATAAACCCACCTTTTATATAGATCTTAAAAGAATATTTTATCACACATACTAATCCTAATCATACCACCAGTTACATACATAATATTATAATTAACTTTAGAAACTTCATATATAAACATGTTAAATATAATGACTACTTTTTTTTTGTTATTTCCTATAGCATATACACAAGAGACTTTTTTTACCTCAGATATTAACAAAAATTCTCAGCTGAAAAACAATGAACTCAAATACTGGTTCCAGCTAACTTATGAATACTAGACTAGTTCAATGGATCGTATTATACAGGAATATAAACTTAATAATTCATCATGGTTAGATATACAAACACTTGTACTATATATTGGTAATAAGCTGAAACTAGCTTCACCAACTAGCAAACATGACACCAAGATATTATTACAATTTCTTCAATCAACATTATTACACCAGCATACATATTCAGGTAGTCTCTCCTTTATTTATAGACTTTTAAGGGAAGAGACATTTTCTTGAACACACAACTACTGGAGTTATTTAATTACTCATAATTCCCCAAGTGAGCAAGATAAGGTTAATATGCTACAATCAGCTGGGAAAACATAATTTTCTCTAAAATGAAAGAGTTACACATGGAGATTCATGAATAGATCCTTTTATACACGAAAATAATGGACAAAATTAATAAAAAACAACATCTCTAATAGATGCAACTCTAATGTAGATATTAACTGGGCACATATGTTTTTTGACTGTCCAACCTTAAATATCTTTTGAAATAAAGTAATTGACTTTTTACAAGCACTTTTTTCAAACAACTTCATATTGCATAAATCATTAATCATATTTAATACACCTGTTCCACAATGTGTTAGGAAAACCAAATACTCATTACTATGGACTATACTGGCAGTGGCTAGAAAGATCATAAAAAACTGGATTTCAAAACATCCTCCTACATTCTCTGAGTTTACTAATTTATTAAAAGAAGTTAGTCATTTACAGATAAGAACTATAACCTCTAGAACATCTAGAAAGACATATGAATATCATTTATGGGTTAACTTACAAAATATGTTGGAAAAAATTATCATTTTGCATAAAGGTAATTGACTTTCCTTGTCATTCATGAGAACAAGTTACAAAAGGAAGGTTCTAGTGTATGTTAATGTATAAATACTAGATGTCTATGTAAATACTTTAGCTTGTTTACTTTATTCGTATATTCATAGGTTCATAGATTAGTACTAAGCTAACTGCCCTTGTGAGCCATTTTAAGCCTAGACAATTATCCCTTGTGAGACTCAAACCCTGCACCTTGTGTTCATATTTAAATGCTTTAAATATATGTTATCAATTTGTAAATCTGTAATGTAAATTATCTTATATATGTCTATGTGATTGTTTTCATTATAATCAAAATCGGTAAAACTGTTTAAAAAAAAAGAAATTGATGCATTCAGAAAAGGACACCAGTGTTGTGTAACATTTTGAGACAGTTTCAGTTCTTCTCATCATGTAAGATAAATGAAGATAAAACAAAGGCTATAGTGGTAAACTGTGTACCCACACATGAACAGGGAAAGGGATTCTGTTATAGTAGCTAATGATATGTGGAAAGAGACAACAAAAGATCATACAAAAATGGAGATGTTGGAAGCTGTTGATTATGGATATGCATAGTAAGATATAAGCAGTTAAAATGTCTCTTTAGATTTATTTACAGGTTAGGAATAGTTTTATCAACCAGAAATGATTATGTGGACCATAATTAATAAAGAGTTGAGGGGAATTTATTTGGAAAGGGAAGAGGGATAGAGTTAAGTGGGATAAGTTGTTTCTTCCCATAGAACATGATTGTTTAGAGATATCTGATTTGAAGGGACACCTTAGAGCTATGCAGTTGAGATTTATATACATAATACAAGCAGAATGTTACAAATCAAAGTGGAAAAGCATGATGATGAAATAAAGGGGTTCAAGAAATAAAGATGAATTTTGAATATTGAGCTGGGATTCATCTGAATTGCCTAGACATAGTAAGGTCTTGCTAAGTTTAATTTTAGTGGTTGCCAAAAATAATTACT
Source organism: Protopterus annectens (assembly GCF_019279795.1). Lineage (NCBI taxonomy): Eukaryota > Metazoa > Chordata > Ceratodontiformes > Protopteridae > Protopterus > Protopterus annectens. The sequence goes on along the minus strand of NC_056726.1, from coordinate 359,333 downwards.
AGAAAATGGAAATCTGAGTCTAAACCAACTGTATTTGAAGTACTGAATATTTTAATGAGGTAAAAGGACTGGAAGTTGTATCTTTAGAAAAGGGTAGGAACAAATTACGTTGAAAAAAATAGAAATTAGAACAATACATACAGATTAATGTTTTGAAGATAGAATGATATTTAAGGGAGACAGGAATTGAGCAATTTATGCAATGTTGGATTGATGACAGTTATAAATAAAACATATGTGATGTATAATGTTTAATTAGCAACATGTTAATATGGTTTGATTTATTTTATATAAATGTATGTTTACCTATGTCTTATGTGATAATTCAATAAAAGTGTTTTAAAAAAGTAGGATTTTGGATGAATCCCCTTAAGGACAATAACATCAACCATATAGAATATTATATTATATTTATAAAGTAGGAGAAAGTATTCTAAGAACTAACCTTACATGGGAATGGAGAAAGGAGAATGACCAATAGGGAGCTAGAATTTATTGGGGAAAATTAACTAAGGAGTGAAAGTATCAGGAGCAAATAATTATGGACTGTAAAGTAATGGAGTTGGATGATCCCAAGCTCAAGTCTGGACTACAGGTTAGGGATTGCCTTCCCTAAAAGGGACTGATAAAAGAGTTTAGGGAAAGGGTCAGGGCAGTATTAAATAGAAGTCAGAGTACTGAAAAAGTGCCCCTGCTAGAGCGGTGCCCTAGGTAGCCACCTAGTTGGCCTATGCCTAAGGCCGGCTATGACTATAGTACCTTTTGGGAAGTCTCCCACCCTGCGTAACTATGTCATCATTAAAGTACCCTTAAAAGTTTATTCACTAGTCAGGGAACTGGAACTTCATTTAAATAGTAACCTAGCCTTTGGCCAACATGTGTCCAAGGTAGTAAATAAATTCTTCTGTTGCTCAACTTATTAGCAAGGGCATGGCATATAAGTCTGGAGAGGTCATCATACCACTGTAATCAGCCCTCATTATTCCCATCATAGAGTATATCCTAGAGTATATTTGGTATGTACCCGGCCAGACATATGTAGCAAATGGAATGTCCACAGGGGTTACTTGCAAAAGGAATACAGGGAGTAAACACAATGTCCTACGCTGGTCACCTCAAAGCCCTGTCTCTTTAGTCAGTATCACAGAGACTTCTGACAGTTGATCTTTGCCTGGCATACAAGGCATCTCTGCACCCTGATGAACCCTTTACACATCCACAAAACAAACAGCATCAGAACTGCTAGATTAAAAGACCAAAATTTTTGCTTGAGACATAAATAGGACATGTTGGATAGACAAATATGTTTCTCAGAGAATTCCTATTCTCTGGAACAGGTTCCCCTTCCATAAGAGGCAGAGATCCTCCCTATCCCTTTTTAAGTGCAACTTGGACCAATGGATAGATAATTGGATATTCACCCCTAGTCTGGCTCCTATGTCTCTGATGGACAGATGCAGTCAATAAATCACTACCTATATAAACCAAATTTGTGGGTCACATTTGAGTTGCACAGCTTGGCTTATAAGCGCCCTAGTGGTCACTAGCCTAGTACACATGTGTGACTAACTTTGGTTCAATTTTTAGTTGAGTCTAGAACAGAAGCTGTTGTTAAAGGGATAATTAGTAAACCATGTAAGATAATGCATGATAACTGTATGAATGAATGAATCAAAAGAGATTAGAATAGATCAGGAAGAGACACTAGAAAGGCAGTTTACAACTGAACAATACAAGGATATTTGTCTGGCTCCCCAAGTATGCAACAATGTGCAGAAGGATTAGGATTGCATTTTTATACCCCAAGCATACTTATTTTTTTCTCTGGTTAACAGCAGTTGTTGATGTGATAGAAAGAAGTAGTTAGGGACTTGCTTTTTTTTTTTTTTTAAATGTAACTAGTTGGCAGATTTAAAAAAAAATCCATACAAAGTACTTTGTCAGAAATGTGGGAGAACATGATTGTAATTAAGGAAATTATTCTTTTGAACTGAATGTAAGATCTGAATTGCCTAGACATAGTAAGGCTTTTCTAAGTTTAATGTTATTGGCAAAATAATTACTAAAAACGGAAATCAAAATCTAAACCAACTATAAATGGAGTATTGAATATTGTAAAGGAGATAAAATAATTAGATGTGGGATCTTTAGAACAGGAAAGGAGCAAATTACATAGAAATAAATATAATTTGTGGGGAAAAATGCATGCAGGAATAATGATCAGGAGGAGGAATGAAAATTAAGGAAAGTTACAGCTTGAGTAATGTATTTAATATTGGAGTAAATGATTGTTACAAAGAAAACAAATGTAATGCATGAAGTTAATGAAAACATTTAAAAAATTCTTTGTGCACCAATGTCATTGTTCAGTGTGTGAAGTTAATAAAGGTGTTTAAAATGAATTGGTGGCTTATCTTCACTCAGCAGAATCATGGGCTTGCTGTTCCTCTGCTTTGATTATTGCTGCATCAGATGCAGGATAACACCACCCTGTAATCTTACTTTCTCCAAGATCTTGTCATCTTCATAAATGAACCTGTACATCAAGTCTGAAGGAGATTGTGATAGCTGGCTATCAAGCCTTGAGAAATTGTCTGGTTCTATATATTGTCTGTGTTGTAAATGAAAGCATGTTATGATACAAGGTTCAACCAGCTGTGCAGAATGGCTGATCAACCACAGATTTAGGTTTGGCATTTATTCACCAAGAGAAATGCATGCAGATCATTTAAGCTAATGCAGTACATACAGGCCTCCAGTGAAAACTAGATCTAAAGGTGTTTCATTTTTTGACATCCACAGAAGGATTAACAACTGAAGTTTTTAGACTCCCTTGCCTCATGCCACAAAGTAGTTACCAACATTTTTGGAGTGGAACATGGTTTATATATACTTTTCCTAATTGAAAGGTTCTGTTAAAAGCAATAAATTCACCACCACAAGCCAAAGCAGTCTTGGAAATTACAACAACAATTATAATAATTATAAAAATATTGGGATTTCTTAGTAGTTGGTTCTCAGTCCCTTGCCTGAACCTTGAATTGGACATTACTGTAGATGCAGATGTAGATGTAGGCATGTTTATCCTTTTTTTAGCAATGGAAATACTGTATTATAACTTTTTTTTTTTATTTGACATACTGTGAAATCCCTCTACATGGTGCATTTGTTTTTGGCACCGATTTCTGGTACAGCAATTTATAATAATATGCTTATGCAGTACTAATAAAGCAGCCTTATGTCAGGCAGTGCTTACATTCAGTTATTAATAATTTGACACAGCTTGTAAATACAAATACTGATATTAGCTATTATGTAGAGTTTTAATTCCATATTTGATTTAACATTGCTAATTAAACAAAAACAGTTAAACACTCAGATTAACTATTTACAACCTACTTTAAGTTCAGACATTAATTAATGACCATATAGTTTTATTTTTACTGCATTACAAGTCTTATAGCAATAGGATGAGTGATTTCACACCTTGTGTTGGAGTGTACTTTATTAAGTATAGATCTTGGCTACTTTGTTCCATGTTAACATCTTCAAGCTCAAATTCCAGTACAGCATCCCATATAGCCCATTTTTGGATATTAAGGAGTTTTGTTTCTGATCGTTAAATAGTTCAGTTCCATACTTTTAATCTCTATATATCATTGTGTTCACCTTCCTTTTTGATGGTTTGTCTTTGGTTTCCATGTTTGTCATAGCATTCTTAGCCACACTAAAGATGGCAATAATTTCTCATTGTTAGTATGTTGTTTTATACCAACTCAAAACAAAAAATGTCTATACTGAAGTTAAATTCTCTTCTAAGTATAAGACTTTGCTTATTATTCAAGTAATTTCTGAACAGAAACAACTCTATATGGTCCAAAAATATATGCTCTCAAGAACCTCTTTCTGAACCATCACATTTCTAACATATGCCTCGTCTGTATGAACATATGTTAAGTCTCACAAAGGTATATAAATATTTGTGGAAACAATTCCATGCAAAACTTAAATTTTTCTTGATTTAATTTTATGTCTAAGACTGACACATTTTCCACAAATCACCTGTAATATCTTTATTTACTTAAGCAGCAAACAAATAAATCCAAACCAGCCCAGACGTTGAAAATGTTGAAACACAGGTGCCCAGTAGGAAGGTAGCTGGAATAAAGAAGCTGAACCACGACAAAGTAAAATATTATTTTTTAATACAAAATGGTGAGCGCTTTCAAATAGTAACCATTGCTTCATCAGACAGTTCATTCAAACAGCAACAGCATTTAAATACTTTAATTCATTACAAGAACAACCAATCCTACCACTCAAAGTTAATTCAGCAATCCACAATCAATTAATTACTATGGTTACGTTTTACCCTTGGTTAATTGTTAGTCAAAAAATTCTGTTTAAAAAACACATACACAGAATGTAAAGACAAGGACATGAATAAATATAAATAAAATACATAAAAAGTCAATGAATAAATACATATGCTCATGTTCCCAATTTAGTAACTACTTATGTGCATAGATAAATATATATATATTTATAAAAATATGTAAAAGTATAAGCTGTACACACTCAACAGCTTAATGAATACATATATTCTACCTAATAGATGCATATATTGTCCACCTAGTAAATACATATACTTTAATACATACATCTCAACTTTTACTTCTCTTGTTAAAATGGTATTATTAGTAATCCATTTTACTTCCATATTTTCAGTAGTATTAACTTGGGAAGTAAAATGGATTTTGTGTTAAGGAGCACATAGAGGTTTGGGTTTGAATGATAGTGTTCCATTGAAGCCAGTGCTAAAATCTAGAAGGTTTCTTGAGCTGCTTTTAGCATAGATATCATTAAAGACAACCATTTGTTGAGATGTATGTATTAAAGTATATGTATTTACTAGGTGGACAATGTGTGCATTTATTAGGCAATATATGTAATCATTAAGCTTTTGAGTGTGTACTGCTTATACTTTTACATATTTTTTATGTATATTTTTATGTTTATCTATGCACATAAGTAGTTACTAAATGAGGAACATGAGCATATGTATTTATTCATTGACTTTTTATGTATTTTACTTATATTTATACATGTCCTTGTCTTTACATTTTGTGTATGTGGGTTTTAAACAGAATTTTTTAGACTTTAGCAATTAAGCAAGTGAAAACATAACCATAGTAATTAATTGATTGCTGAGTGCTGAATTAATTTTGAGTGGTAGGATTGGTTGTTCTTGTAATTAAAGTATTTAAGTGCTGTTGCTGTTTGAGTGAACTGTCTGATGAAGCAATGGTTACCATTGCGAAAGCGCCCACCATTTTGTATTAAAAAAGAAGATTTTACTTTGTCATGGTTCAGCTTCTTTATTCCAGCTACCTTCCTACTGGGCACCTGTGTTTCAACATCTTTATTTACTTATTCACTCCATGCTATCTTTACCTTTCTACTGCATTGTCTTCTCAAATCTAATATTGCTTTATATGCTGTACCTATTACTCTTTTCTGAGCCTCAATTATACAATTTGTGTGTGGTTTAACAAAATTATTATCCAATCTCCGCATATTTTCCTTGAAATCTGCTATTAGACCTGTATAGTTACTATTTGATCTAAGTTTGACCAATTCAAAAGTTTGTCTAGCTTCATCCCATTTTATTATCTCATATCTTTTTATCGTATCAGGTCTCCCCTGAAAAGAGGCTACCAGCCTAGTGGGACAAACCTGGTCAACAAAGGATAAATAAAATAAAAAAATGTTCCCAATCTCAGTTCTTTGTTCTTCAAATGCTCATGGCATTCTCTTCTTTTTCTTATTAGTATATATATATATATATATATATATATATATATATATATATGTGTGTGTGTGTGTGTGTGTTTACATGGCATTCTCTTCTGTCTTTCTTATTAATATACATATATATGTATGTATGTATATATATATATATATATATATATATATATATATATATATATATATAATCTACTTCGTTCCATGAAATTTACAGTTTATCGATACTGACTTACCCGATCCCACTAAGAGAAAGTGCGTTTAAATGAAAATGCACTTTTGCAAAAATCATTACATCAAAAATAAGATATAAACAAACCAAAAAATCCAACAAAAGCATTTATATAGGGGGGCAAGCCCCCCTGCATCCCCATGTGGGGGGCTGTGCCCCCTCCCCCACCCCATCTACTTATATATGCAAACTATGAGATCGCACTATAGTGGGGAAAACAGAATATTCCCTTATTTTCACTGTACTGTGATCTACCAAAACTACTCAAAATGATTTTCGCGAGAGTGTGTTTTCATTTAAATGCACTGTGACTTAAATGGGATAAGTTAAGTCAGTTTTGATAAACTGTAAATTCGATGGGTCAAAGTAGACCCATATATATATATATATATATATATATATATATATATATATAGAGAGAGAGAGAGAGAGAGAGACTTATTGATTCTATTTTTAAAGGTCTAACTCCAGTTAACATTAAGACTTGCTTAACAATTTTTATGTATATCAGGCTGTTCATAATGTTCTTTATATTCATGTCCTTGATATACCCAAATGCCCATATGTAATCCAGTCATTACTTCATAGGACACTATTCCTATCATGCGTTTTCATCGCTGCATATTTTCCATGTCCTGAATTAAATGTTAGCATTGCTGCCTCACAGCAAGAGGTTCTCCGGTTCGATCCTCGGCTGGGGTGCCTTTTCTGTGGAGTCTGCATGTCCTCCCTGTGGTTGCGTGGGTTTCCTCCGGGTGCTCTGGTTTTCTCCCACATCCCAAAGACATGCTATAGGTGGATTGGGCACTCTAAATTGACCCTAGGCTTGTGTGTGTGCATGTGTGTGTGCCTTCTGTGGAAGGTTGGGTGCCGGGCTGGCAACTCGACACCGTAAAACTCCACTGCCAATCATGACCGGATAGGTGATCCACAGTGGCGACCCCTAACCGGGAAAAGCCGAAAGAAGAAGAAGACTCTAAGTTGAGTGGCCTTATACTATGCTTCTAAGCCTGAAAGTCCCAAACCACCCTGTTCCCTTGTCAGTATTAGTTTTCTCATTGTACTCTTTCCCTTTTGTTATAAAAAAAAATTAATGTAGCTTTTCATATTCTCACATATCTGATCACTTGGTTAAAACATAGAAGCCTGACCTATATAAAGAACCAGTGGTACCAAAAACAACTTAATCACTTGTATCTTCTTATCAGTGTCTATAAGTAACAGTTTCCTTAGCCTTATTTATAATCTCTTGAATAATTTAACACATTTCCATAGTTACTTGCTTAAAATCCTGTTTCAACCAAATTTCCAAGTATCTCATCCTGTAATAACCCCATAAAAAGGGGAAGTTCTGTGCCACATCATGTTTTGTGGCATAGTTACTTAATATAACCTTTGTTTTTGCTTTCTTTACTGTATATCCTGCTCCTCCTATTAAAATATTTCAATGTATTAAATACAATTTTATATCATGTTCTGGATTGGTAACATATATTGTCTGCTAAGGGGCTATTTCATCATGTGCATTTCTCCATTTATGTTTGATTGTCTTGTGACTTTGGCTAACTACTATAAATGTAAATCAAAGAATAGTGGTGAAAGTTAACAACTCTGACTAGTTCCTCTTGTAAGGATAAATGCTTTATTCATCTCACCACTACACTTCAACCTAGCTTCATGTCCTAACTAGATATTAAGTATTAAATGTGAAGTTGTTCTATCTCACCTTCATTCTCACTGATGGGTTTGGAGCCGATCCTCGGCTCCGACTCAGCCAGATGCAAAAGCTCGAGGTCTTTAAACAGCTCGTGGCCTACTCCCTGTCACATGATGCAGTAGTGCTTCCCTCAGATCTCGTTTGCCGCTGCAACAGATTGGGAGTTCCTCGACAGCTCTGGCCAGTATTGTCAAAATATCTTTGTATTTTTCTACAATTCTTGCTTGGTATTGATAGATAGTACAAAACTTAGGATTTGTTCTATACCCTTGTAGTGTTTGCTAGTTGTACTTAGAATTAGAGTACTTTTCTCTGTACTTGTGGCCACTTCTCTTCTAGGTCTACTTGTAACAACTCTCTTAGAAGTTGTTTAGTTTAAAGAAACTTTCCTCCCTATCCCTTTTTCTGTTTGCTTTAGAGTAGCAAGCCCGTTTTTTTAATTAGGGCAGTAGTTCGTTTTTTCTACTATTAGACTTGAATTTGTACGTTTAATTCAGCCCTGTTGTTGTTAGGGTTGTATTAGTTACCTTTGAATATAGCATTGCATGCTTCTCATAGTGTACCATAGTTTCTTGTAGTTTAGAGCCCTGTTTTTATTGGGGTTGTTTTATTTATATATATATATATATATATATATATATATATATATATATATATATATATATACACACACACATATACATATATAGAATTGTGTGTTGATATTGTGTGCCTTTATAGTTACATAGAGAGTGTGTTGTTGTGTTACATATTATATAGTTAGATCCCTACACTTTTTTCTTTGGGGCTATTATATATATATATATATATATATATATATAAGTGCTTTACCAGGTCTCAAGAGAAGGCTAAATCTGGTTTCAAGAAATGTCCCAAATGTGGACAAAAGATGTCTATCACAGATGGGCACACAGACTGTTTTTATTGCCTAGGTGAGCCTCACCTTCAAGAAAATTGTGCCATCTGTCACTCATTTAGTTCTCACATTCTCCATGAATGCAGGAGTAAATTAATTGTGAGAGGTTTACTAAAATCCTCTTTTCAGGAAGCCTTGGATAAGGACAAGCCTGCTAAGTCATCAAAAACGTTATCTTCCAGCTCGTCCTCTGAGTCGAAAAAGGGCTCATCAATATCCAGATCTAGCTGGACTACCACCTCAGTTCCAATGCCTACAGAACTGGAGGTGGTTGTCAGTAGGAGTCAGTCCCCAGTAATTGAACTGGTATCTCCTACTTTAAAGTCTCCAATTTTACAGTAAGATGGCTCTTCTATAGCTTCCCAGTCCTCAAGACTATCAGATAAGGATGTGGATAGAGTGGTGCAGAGGCTTTTTCAGTCACAGGTGCTAGCAAAAATTCTGTCTGAATCTACCCTTGGGGCTTCAGAACTGACCAAGACCCCAGCCCATTTCTTCTGTTCCTCCTCCGATTCAACCTGAAGTTTTGGAGCTGGAGTATTTGGAACCAATGACTGTGGAACTGTCAAAGCCAACAACCCTGGGGCTTTCAGTTCTGACTACTGACTTTTTTGTTACCTACCTTAGAGTCTAGGAGCCGACACTTGCCTGTCAGGTCCAGAGAGGATAGTCATACCGATCTTTTGGTGATGACTCTGCCTCTTGGGGCCTTGGCCCGGGTGAGTTTGGCACCTACCTCGGGCTTGGAGCCCATGGCTTTGGTGCTGGGAAGACTGCCTGCTTCTATGGATCCAGGTGTCTCTTCGGATCGGAGCTAGGGGGCCTTTGATGCTATGAGGAGAGCATTGTCCCCTCATGCACCCATGTCATCGGTACCAGCAATCTCCTCCCCTAAAGATCCTGTGTTAGTCTCTGCTTCACTGATCCTTCAAAAGCATAGAGACCCGGAGTCTCAGGTCCCCCCGTCGAGTGAGCCCTGCTCTTCCAGGCCCTCCCCGGAAGCTCCCACTGAGGAGGTTTCCAGGAAGAGGATTTGTAAGAGGAAGCATCTGGATTCCCCACAGGAATCCATCACATCAGATAGTGACTTAGATGAGTCAGAAGGGTCCCCACAGTCCCCCTCTGAAGATATCTCTTTTGGTGATATCTTAGAAGTACTGAAACAGAGAGGGGTGGCTGGAAGTCCCTTAACCATACTGATGATGAGTCAATAGTCCTGAAGACTACCCTCCACCTCTTGGGTGGCTCCACCTTATGCTGAGTTGATAAACCTTCTCTCTTGAAAGGCGTGGGAGTTCCCAGATATCATGGAACCAGTCCCATGGAGGCCTAACAAATTTGTCACCCCAGGACAAGGCTTTCCTTACCAAAGGAGTACCCGTTGATGCTATGGTGGTGGCGTCGGCCACCAAAAAGAAGTTATCGGAGACCTCCACATCTGTTCATCCTCCTAATAGTAGGATCATGGACAGATACGGAAAGTGCATGTTTAGTTCAGCAGCATTTACTCTTCGATCCTTGAACTACCTTACACATTTTACTAGACTACACAGAGATCTCCTTAAGGAGTTGGGAGATATTCTACAGGGTTGCGGTAGCTGCGGGGGTCTCCTACAAGGTAACCTCCAAGCTTGCTAGCCTAAATTCCCTTATAAACTCTTCCATGCGTCTGATTTCATATGCAGCTGATGGAATGAGTAGGGCAGCGGGTACAGGACCTGCTCTTCGGAGACACTCCTGGATGTGCTTATGTTCCTTTGCAGAGCCATACAAGTCATCCTTTGTGAACACTTCCTTTGATGGTTCATCACTTTTTGGACCAAAAGTGAAGGAAAGGCTTACCAGGTGTGAGCAAGATCGAGAGACTCTGCCATAGAAGTCTATTTTTCCACCCCTACCAGACCTTATCCTAAAGGTCGAAAAAGTTGGAAAATGTGGTTCCGTAAAACCCAAGGAGCTTTATTTGACACACATGGTGAAAACCCCTCTAGAGGCAGAGGAGGGGCAAAAATGGAAGATGCCATCCATGTGGCAGAGGGGGCCCACAAAATCAGGGTGCCAAGGATCAGTTCTTTGGAAAGCCCTACCAGCGCTCCTGAAAGGAGGCCCATCTGTCCGTCTCTGGAGGCAGTCGGGGATGCTTAGCTTTGTACCCAGACACCTGGCTAAAAATCACAAAAGATCATTGGGTACAAAGTGTAATATCTAGAGGATACACCATTCTATTTGCTACCCCCTCCACCCCTTGTGAAAGAAATCCCAGACATACCACCCAGTCACAGGGAACAGGCAACCATAGAGATTGCAAAGTTGCTAGAAAAAAGAACTCAAGGTTCTTTTTAGTTCCAAAGAAAACAGAGGACTGGAGAGCCATTTTGGATCTCAGCAGATTGAACAAATCTGTCAAAAAAACAAAGTTTTGGATGGTCACACTACAGTCTATACTTCCATTTCTAGGGAAAGACCATTGGGTACAGGATGTTTGGACTCCGACGATTCGCTCCCAACCGATTCAACCCCGGATGGTTGGACTCAAGTAAAAAATGCAACATAAGTGAAGCCAAAGCACATTAGAGCATGAAAAGAAAAGAAAGACTGTTTAAACATTCTTAAAATTAGTTTAGACAGTCTTTCTTTCATATTTATGTGCTTTGACTACAGTAATTTTAGAAAAAAAAATGAAATTATAATGAAAAGCAATAACTGAAATAAACAAAGGAAATGACCAGTTGGATAAATACCGGAAGTTTACCGCATGATCTATTCCGGAGTTAATGTATAACGGTAACAATATCAGTGTAGAAAAATAAAGTAAGTTAAGTATAAAAATACAGATAAGACATTAAAAGATAAGTTTTCCCTAGAAATGTAACATAAAAATAACACTTATATACAAAAAATATAAGCAATAAATCAATGAACAAAAACTCCTGACTAGGTCATGCTGCGGACATCCGGATTAGTTATCAAACAGTTGTAAAATTTAATTACTATACCTGACATACCCCAAAAGAAAAGCATAATATCAGTACCAATTATAAGAAATGCATATTAAAAAACAATAAGTTTGTCAGAACAACAATGTAGAAATTTAAAATACAACTGCAGCCTAAATGGAAATAATTAGGGAAAACCATTACAGAAATAACAAGTACAAAGAAAATGTATAGTAAAAAAGAAATACATTTAACTACCTGAAACAAAGAAAATGATGTAGAAAAGGGTAATGAACTGTAATTCCATGTATATCCATAACAGATAAACTATAAAAGGAATCATATACAGAAAAAGATTGAGCGGCCATGGTGGTGCAGTGGTTAGCATTGCCGCCTCACAGCAAGAGGTTCTCTGGTTCGATCCTCGGCTGGGGTGCCTTCTGTGCAGAGTCTGCATGTCCTCCCTGTGGTCACGTGCGTTTCCTCCGGGTGCTTCAGTTTCCTCCCACATCCCAAAGAAATGCTGCAGGTGGATTGGACACTCTAAATTAGCCCTAGGTGTGAGTGTGTGTGTGTGTGTGTGCCTTCTGTGGAAGGTTGGGCACCTGGCTGGCAACTCGACACTGTAAAACTCCACTGCCAATCATGAGTGGACAGGTGATCCGCTGTGGCGACCCCTAACCGGGAAAAGTTGAAAGAAGAAGAAGAAGATGTACAGAAAAAGATTAAGAATGTATAATACATTAGTGTACTGCCACCTAGTGGCAATAGTAAGATATTTGGTTTGTGTCTTTCGGCTTTTCCCGGTTAGGGATCGCCACAGCGGAACTCCGGTCTGCTAATGATTGGCAGTAGATTTTTATGTGCTGGCTTGCCGGGCCTAACGCACAACCTTCAGCGAAGGAACGCCCATTCACGCATGTCGACACACAGAAGACGCTCATAAAATAAATTAAAAAGAAATATAGCTCGATCAGAGAATCAGTTAAATATGTTGAAAATTACCTCAAAAAGAAATCGAGAAAAAATAAGTTATAATGAATATCTGTACTGCTTTGCGAAATACAACCACGATCAGACAATAAAATTTTGGAGATGTGACAATAGTAGATTAGATAATAGGTTAGTTAACATATCAGCATAATATAAAATAAAAAATATATATTTAATTGATGGAAAACATATGTTATAAGATAACAGTAGTCATAATATGTTAAAACATGACACTAGTTATTATATGTTAAAGATTTAAATGTTAAATTTATACTAACCAATGCAATAATTAAATAAAATAAAAATATTAATAAAAAATATATTTACAATGAAAAATTAGTGTTATTGAATAATTGATTAAATAATTTAATGATAAAGTACTTAAAAGAATATATTTGGGGTCAAATAGTCTGGGGTCGAACTGTCCACTAAAAAATCACATATACAATAAATACAAATTTATACATGAAATTGTATAGAAATGCATTGGGGTTGAACCGTCCGGGGTCGAATAGTCCTGCTTCCAGACAATTGGATGTGCTCAATAGATCTCCAGGATGTGTACTACCATATAAAGATGGCCAGACCATCCAGGGATCATCTACACTTTCGGCTGGGAGCCAGTCACTTTCAGTTTTGAGCTCTGCCCTTTGGTCTCACTACAGCCCCCAGAGTGTTCACCAAATGCATGGCAATAGTTACGGCTCACCTGAGATGCTTAGGACTCCAAGTGTTTCCATATTTAGACGACTGGCTCCTCACGGCCACCACCAAGCATCAACTCATACAAGCAAGGGATGTGACCTTACATCTTTGCAGTCAATTGGGGATTACTGTAAACTGGGACAAATCTGCTTTACAGCCATCCAGATGTACCATTTTATAGGAGCAGATCTCAACACAGTTTCCATGACTGTAAAATTTCCAATGGAAAGAGCGGTGAGCCTTCATCAAGTTCTGGACCTCATCCCCAACCAGAGAGCCCCAGCTTCAGTAGTGCTCAAATTACTAGGGACCATGGGGGCAGCCATCATTGCCATTCCATTAGGCTGAATGCATATGTGAATACTGCAATGGCTCGTATTCATGCAATGGTCCTTTCAGGAACTTCCAGTGTCTCATCCCATTATAATAACAAACTCATGCAAGAGGGATCTTCTTTGGTGGCTGACCTCTCCTCAAGTGATAATAGGACGTCCCTTTGTTCTACCACCCTCTTTTGCCACTGTGACCATGGACGCCTCCACGATAGGGTGGGGAAGCATTTTCAGGGAAGGACAGCCTAAGGCACATGGGAGAACATGAGGCTCATCTGCATATCAATATCCTAGAGATGAGAGCGGTACTTCTAGCATTGCAGTCCTTTCAAAACTTTCTCCGTTTAATGTCTTGAGGGTCGGGAAGTTCAGACAACTCTTAGTGATACTTTGTCATTATCTAAGGAATCCTTATTTCAATTCCTATGTACTTTAATTATCAGTATGATTGGCTGCAAACAAGTTCTGAGGGAAGCACTATTGCATCATGGGATAGGGAGTAGGCCACGAGCTGTTTGAAGACCTCGAGCATTTGCATCTGGCCAAGTCGGAGCCGAGGATCAGCTCTGAATCCATCAGTGAGAATGAAGGTGAGATGAACAACTCACATGGAACGTTATGGTGAGTACATAACTTCTTATTTTGCTAATGCTGTCTGTGTTTGTGGAAACCCAAATGCCTCAAGGGATCTCTTCAAAAATTCCCAACTCATGCTATCAAATGTTTTCAAATTTTTTTTGGCATCCAAACCTAATATTATTGTCCAGTGCAGTGAATCAGAAGGGTGCTGTTAATATTATCAAATGTTTGCCTACCATCTATAAACCCAAGCTGATCCTGGTCTATTATTCTCTGCAGTACCTTTCCTATTCTTTTTGCCAAAATCATCAATTACACTGTAGTTATGCTTCAGAATCAAAATGGGTATGTATGACCCTGGATCCAAGGGGTCCTTTCTCCTTTGGCATAACTACCATTACTGCTTCTTTCCAAGTCAAATATACACTCCCATTCACAAAAACAATCCTCTTTTTTTCCTACTACTGTTGGATTTCCATCACTACCTGCGTTTCCCCTATGTTCTGGTTTCTCATTCCATTTTTAATTTCAGTTTGATTTATTTTTCATGTTAATTACCCCCTTTTATTTCTGTTATCTGAGGAAGTTGTAATTGTCTGAACTACGTTACCATTTCCAGTGTGTTAACTCTCAACCTCTATATCTTTATGTAGTAGGTTGTAGTAATTCCTTATTATATTCATGATTTTTTTCCTGGGTCCTCTTCTACCATTCTCTGTTCTTGATTTTAGTTATCTTTCCAATCTTCTCTTTCCCAAACATTGAGCCAACATTTTGGATGCCCAAGGGTTAATGTCAAAAAAGTTTATTTAAAACCATTGCTTTATGATTATTCAGGTTCCACTTATTCTTTTTTGGTTCTGTAAATTCCTAACTTTTTAAGTCTTCCGGACACATACTGTGATTATTTTTCCATATCTCATATACTTTCATTGTGACAGCATTTCTAATACTCAGGCCACAGTTATCCTAGTTCTTTGCAAGCCCTTTACTGCTTACGCACTAAGCTTCAGTTTACATTTGATCTACCTAATCGTTAAGTGGCTTCTATTTCAGAAAGAATGCAAATGCTTGCATAACTTAATTTTATAGGTGCATGATCTGACACTATCTAAAGATGTGTTTTCATGATTCTGACTGTGTGCTTTCAGTATGTAACATCTTTCTGATCTAGCCCAAGAACTAGATTTCCATGAAAATGTATATATTCCACTGTTTTATTTTTATTGCACCAATAAGCCTAAATACACAAACCTATTTCTATAAGCATCTACCCTAAGTTGGTATTCTATAAAATCTTGACCCTCTAGAGACATCATCTTATTTCTCATAGTGTTTCAATTTCCTGTTATTACCATACATCCTTAAGGAGGGCTGTAGCTTCTCCCATGATATTCTTTACATCTTATCTCACTGCTTTCAGTGATGTATGCAGCCAGTGTAATTCTTACACCTAACATCCTCTCACCACTACAAATCTTCCCTGCCTAATGTTAAGATCCCTTTTGTTTACTCCTTCTATTGCAGCAAAGAAAGTCTCTGTTGCACTTTTTTTCACAAATGTTCCATGTTGTATATGATTCAAGTGTGTTTCGTGTAACATTATTATTTGTTTAGTACTATTATAAGTTATCAATTTTCATCATTAGACGTTTGCAATAGGCTAAGCTATATGGGATATATCCTACCAAGATTCAACCATCCAGCCATCTTCTAAAGCTTTAGGGCAACTTCCATACTCCATAGAGTCTGCAGCACTCAAGGAAAGCAGTAAGAAAACAATGGCTAGGTTACCATAACATCAGAACTTTCTTTACTGCTGAAATATTTGCTCCTATTCAAGCTTTTGGGAGATTGTTTCGTTATGATATTGCATTCACCCCCTCCCTCAAAATATTTTGTACAAAGATATCCCTTTTTGCAAATCATTGATTCAAGATCACCATTTACATTTGAGTAAGACTGGCAGTGTCAGTAGGCTGTAACATATGACAGCTCTTATCCAAGGTCAAATTGAAATACAGCAAGAGATAAAGTTCCTGTGACACAACCATTAGTAAAACAGATTCTAGACGAACTATTCTATGAATGCCTTTATGCGAACAAAGAAAACATCTCCATTCAGGATTCTTTCTATTCTCAGAAATGATAGCCAGTTGATACCCATCCTAGCTTGCCTTTTAGTTAGTTTATTAAACAAAGACATTCTGTGATATTGACACTACAAACTTTTCTACTACTTGTGTGTAATGCCCTTCAAATAACCTCGAATGTGCCGGATGCCTGTCTCAACACTTCAATTTATAAGCCCCACAGACAATCATTTATTTGGAGACTTCAATTTCTGGTTCACAGTCTTGATATTCAGCATCCCTGATGTGGCCAGGGTATTCCTCTAATGTTTGGCACCACTGTTTGCTTCTCTCTGATCAGTGGCAATCTGCATTTATCTATTTGTGTATGAGAGCTTTAACCAAGCATTTTTTTGTTCAGAAACTAGATCTCACAGTTATGCAGACATGCCAGGACTTCTGGAGCATAAGCATCTCTTCAGACAAAGAAGTCAGGTGTGTCCTCTGTCTCAGACTGAGATGTTTGGATGTCATCCTGGACATAGCACTTTGTATGAGTTATATACCTCAGAAACAAGTGTAGCACTTACCTTTGCAGCTGAAACGTTTGATGTGAAGTTGTTCAATCTCGCCATTCATTCTTACACATGGGTTCAGAGCCGATCTATCAGCTACGAGTCGGCCGCTTTACTAGCTGAAAGATCTCAGAGTAGCTCGAGACCAGGTCCCTATCCCATGATGCTCTCTGTCCTACCTCAGATCTAGTTTGCTGCTGCAACAGATCGGAGGTCGTCGGAGAGCTCTGGCCAGTTTGTGACAAATTTTTCTATTTTTTCTGCTTATAGCTAAATGGATTTAATCTCTTACAGTTATACTGATTTTTGGGCTAGTTAGCCTTTGTTTACTTTAATCCTTTTCAGACTTTTGACGAGATTTCATCCTTTTCAGAGTGGCTGCTCTTAGGCCTTTGCTGTGCCTTAGTTTAATCCCTATCCTGTTTACCATGACTTTTCATAGTATTGTTATTACTAGTGTGTGTTTAACTTATTAGTTAGAGTATATTTAGATATTTAGGGTTAGAAATATATTTAGATATTAAGATATTAGATTGTTGTGAATTTTGATATTTGTTCAGTGGATCTGGCAACTCAGAGTTTTTTTTAGTAGTTAGAGTTTGCGGAGTTTGTGTGTGCTGTTGTTATTCAGATTAGTGTTTACTGTGGTGTTACTACTAGTACGGCTGACTAAAAGGAGAAGCAAAAATCAGGATTTAAAAAGTGCCCAAAATGCAGGCAGAAGATTTCCATCATGGACGCCCATGTGAATTGCGTCTATTGTTTGGGACCAGTTCACCTCCAGGAGGATTTCTCTATCTGCCATTCCTTCAGTAGCAGGGTTTTGCTTGAGAGAAGAAGGAAGTTAGTGGATAGAGGGTTATTGAAGCCTGATTTTCAGGAGACCTTGGACAAAGCTGACCAGACCTCCAAGTCATCGAAGGGGTCGAAGTCTTCTAAGACTTCCTCGGAGCCCAAGTCATCAGCTCCAAGCTGTGAAGGTACAGTCGCCGGCTCCACAGTCTTCGGAGCCGTGCACCAAGCCAGTGTTTTTCGGAACCAGTCCCCAAAACCTTGAGATCACCTATTCTTCAGTCGGTGGCGACTTTGGTTCCTTCAACTTGTTCTTCGAGGGCCGTCTCTGATGTGGATGTGGCCCAGGTGGTGCAGAGGCTTCTCAAGAACCCGGCACTGGCTAAATTATTATCGGCCTCAACCCAACCGGTTTTGGGGCCTAAGACAATCGAACCTGCTATGACTACTCCTCCGAGCCGAGCAGGGCCTTTGGAGCTGGGGAAGGAGGATCTGATGGTTGTGGAGCCTTCGGAGCTGAGGCCTGTTCCAGTGGCATTGGTTCCATCAACCCTGACTTCTTTGGTACCGTTGGAAGAGTCTGGGAGCTGACACTCTGAGGTTGCCATCTTCTTCAGAACCAGCGGCTTCGAAGCAGTGGAGCCTTCAATGCCATGAGGAGGGTTATGTCATCCAAGACACACACTTCATCAGGTCCATCCTCCTCCCCTGAAGTGCCACTTTCTGCCTCTCCATCACAGGTCCCTGTGAAGTGTCGAGACCCGGAGCCTCAGGTAACCCCATCGGGTGACCTTTGTTCTACTGAGACCTCACCAGAAGCTCCCACTGATGAGGTTCCCAGGAAAAAACTTTGTAAGAGGAGGTATTTAGATTCCCCACAGGAGTCCTTGACATCAGACACCGACTTAGAGGAATCAGAAGGGTCCCCACGGTCCACCTCGGAGGATATCTCCTTTGTTGATATCCTGGAAGTCCTTACACAGAGGGGTGACTAGCAGTCCATTAGCCCTAGTGAGGATGAGTCGATGCTCCTGAAGGCATTTGGGTCTCAACCTTCCACCTCCTGGGTGACTCTGCCCTTTGACGAACTAATGGAATTGGTTGCTTGAAGGGAGTGGGAGTCTCCTGATACTATGGAACCGGTCCCTTGGAGGCCCAACAAGTTTATCACCTCCCCCCCAAGACAAGATGTTCCTCACTAAGGGAGTTCCGGTTGATGCCATGGTGGTGGCGGCAGCCACCAAGAAAGAGATGTCCGAAACCTCTTCTACTGTCCATCTTCCTAATAGGGATTCTAGGACTATGGACAGGTAAGGGAAATGCATCTTTAGTTCCGCGACCTTTGCTATGTGATTGCTTAACTACTTGACTCATTTTACCCATCTTCAAAGAGATCTAAAAGAGCTCAGAGATACTCTGCAGGGTAGTACAGATGGAGGCGTCTCTGAGAAGGTGACAGCCCAGCTTAATACCCTTACTTCCATAGTTAACTCATCCATACGGCTCATTTCCTATGCAGCCGATGGGTCAAGTCAGGCAGCGGGTTCAGCAATAGCTCTTCAGAGACATTCCTGGATGTGCTTATGCTCCTTTGCGGAAGACTTCAAGTCTTCTTTTGTCAACACCCCATTCGATGGCTCGTGTCTTTTCAGGCCCAAAGTCAAGGAGACTCTCACTAGGTGTGAGCAAGAGGGAAAGACTCTATCTGCCATAGGAGTCCATTTTTCCACCCCTACCAGACCATACCCCAAAGGGCAGAAAGGTGGAAAATGTGGTTCCAAAAGTCCCAAGGATCTTTCCAGAACACACACATGGTGAACCCCCCTCCAGGGGCAGAGGAGGGGGTAATGATGGAAGACGCTGTCCCGATGGCAGAGGGGGTCCACAGAACCAGGGTGACAGGGATCAGTTCCTTGGTAAGCCCTATCAGTGCTCCTGAAAGGAGGCCCGACTGTCCTCTGAAGGCAGTCGGGGGTCGCTTGGCTTTGTATCCAGATGCCTGGCTAGGAATTACAAGAGATTCTTTGGTACAAAGCATCGTTACCAGAGGTTACATCATTCCATTCTTACAAACCCCACCTGTTGGGAAAAAAATCCCGGACATTCCACCCAGTCTCAGGGATCAAGCAGCCATAGAAATCCAGAGGCTGCAGGAAAAAAAGAGTCATCCAGCCAGTCCCATCAGACCAGATAGGATCTGGAACACTTACTCCAGATTCTTTTTAGTTCCAAAGAACACAAGAACTGAAGATGGTGAGTGAAAGGAAAACTGCTCTTATGACTGGTAAAAACTCACGTAGGATTTTGTAGTGAAACATCAGGAAGAGTTTGTGTCCTTATGTACACCCTGACCACACATATTATAAAGGAAATATTGAAGCATTACAGGACATTAGTATTGGAAGAGAAGTTGCATAAAGGTAACCAAGATGTATAAAAACTGCCAAAAATATAAATAAAAAGGAAAAAATAATAATAAGGCAGAAAGATCAAAAAGCATGGATCACATAAGGGAACAAAATGCGGAACAAAAAACAGTGTGTAAATATATTAATTCAATGACTATTCAACTTGTAATGATTTGTGAAAATACTACTATAAAAAAAAATGAACTAAAGAACAAAGAACAAAACATGTGGTCTATCTGCCAGTCTGTAAACGCCCATTGCAAGACACAGAGGAGAGAGAGCTGAACAGAGATGCATTTTAACATACATATAATATAAAAAATAGAAAAACAAAACAAAAAATGCATTGTACAGACACATCTAAATAAAGAGGAACACATTTTTTTTTTTTCCATTGTAGAAGAGATAGATGTCTGCCCATTTTGGGGGGGTGACTGGTAAATGGCAAATCAGACCACCTGGTCTCAATGATTTTATAAGTATAAAACCTTTTTAGCTTTAGAGTAGGTTTGTTACTGATTTTTAACTTCATCACACAAGTGAAATGCATATATTTATATATATTTTTTATTAGATTTTTTATTAGATAGGTTATATGGATAATTACAGTTACACCAGGAGGTTTTACCCACTGTATATATTACTGCATATATTATTATTGTATATATTATTATATTACATGTGTATTTGAAAGTCACATCTTGATTTAAGGTCAGTGTATTATAGAAAATGTGTAATATGGCTTTAAACTTTTTGGCGGGATTTTAATTAGTCAAACATCAATTAAGGGTATTTAGGATGTGTATAAATACTTTGGGATGATATGTGTTGTTTGTTCTGATGAAGACTGATCACAACCAGTCGTATGGAATTGTTCAATAAACTATCGTGAGTTTTTAGCAGTCATAAGAGCAGTTTTCCTTTCACTCACCATCTTCAGTTCTTGTGTTGTTGGCTTTCCCAGTTTGTGATTAGTTCCAAAGAAGACAGGGGACTGGAGGCCCATCTTGGATCTCAGCAGACTCAATACATTCGTAAAGAAGGAGAAGTTCTGGATGGTCATGCTTCAGTCTATTCTCCCATTCCTCAGAATGGGTGATTGGATGTGCTCTATAGATCTTAAGGATGCATACTACCATATCAAAATGGCCAGACCATCCAGAGATCATCTGTGTTTCCAGCTGGGAGCCAGTCACTACCAATTCTGAGCACTGCCCTTTGAACTCACAACAGCCCCCAGAGTGTTTACCAAATGCATGGCAGTGGTTACGGCTCACCTGAGGCATCTAGGATTCTGAGTGTTTCCATATCTGGATGACTGGCTCCTTACTGCCGCCTGCAGGCATCAACTAATTCTGTCCAGGGATCACACTCTCAATCTCTGCTCTCAGTTAGGCATCACTATCAATTTCGAAAAGTCTGTGCTGTCGCCATCACAGCGTATCTCCTTTATCAGAGCAGAACTAGACACCACCGCCACAGTAAAATTGCCCCTGGACAGAATAGCCACTCTCCGAAACCAGGTCTCAGACATTTTGCAGAGCAGGAAAGTACTGGCCTCTCAAGTACTGAAGCTACTAGGTACCATGGCAGCTACGCTCATAGCAGTTCCCCTGGGGCGTATGTACATGTGGATTCTTCAGTGATTACTCTTCACCCAGTGGTCTTACCAACAACTTCTGATGTCATTCTTAATCATGATTACGGACTCTTGCAAGAGGGATCTTCGCTGGTGGTTGACCAGCCAACAGGTTACAGTGGGTCGACCATTTGTTTCTCCTCCGCCATCAGCCATGGTGACCATGGATACTTCTCTGATAGGGTGGGAGGGGCTTTTTCAGGGAAGAACAGCCCAAGGCACCTGGTCAGAGGCAGAGTCACAGCTGCACATGAATGTTCTGGAGCTGAGAGCGGTGCTTTTGGCGTTGCAGGACTTCCATGACTATCTTCCTCTAGGGACTATTGCGATACAGACAGACAACATGTCTGTGGTCTGGTACATCAACAGGCAAAGGGGAACCAGGTCTTTCCCCCTGTGTCGAGAGGCCTTGAGAATTTGGCAGTGGGCAGTATCCACCGGGTGCTTTCTGATAGCAACGCATATCTCCGGGAAATCCAACGTGATAGCAGACAAACTGAGCAGAGCCATTCTGTTACCGCACGAGTGGTCTCTCAAAGATGAAGTTGCGGAGATGATTTTTCACAGATGGGGAACAGATGATTGGCCCGTGGGACTCCTGTATGCCTTCCCACCTATACCCCTGATTCCGAAATTCTTGCAGAAAGCCAAAATCCTGGGAAGGACTGTGATCTTAATAGCCCCTTTTTGACCTCAACAGATTTGTTTCCCCTTCCTCTGACTCTATCAGCTGGAGGAACCTTGGATTCTGGACCCAGTTCCAGACCTGCTGACACATTTGTCAGGGGCCCTCCATCACTCCCTTCCTTCCCACAGACTGACAGCTTGGCTGCTCCGATTCCCAAACTAGCCAGGTCACACGAATTTTCTTCGGCGGTACAGCATATTCTTGTATCTTCGCATAAAGCTTCCACTAGAAAGTTGTATGCTAGTAAATGGAAGAAATTTGCCTTTTGGGCCTCCCAGAATAACATTGATCCCTATGTTGCCCCAATTGCTAGTTTCCTGGAATTTCTATCTAAGCTTTTTCATGAAGGTGCTGCAGCTGCCACTATTAGAGTTCAATTGGCTGCAGTTTCGAATTTTCACCTCAGAGCTGAAGGTTCTAATTTGATGTTTCACAGATTATGTAGGGCCTTCCTGGAGGGTGCCATTCATCTTAGGCTGCCTGTCAGACAACCTTTTACTCCCTGGAATTTAAATTTTGTTCTGTCACGTATTATTCTTCCTCCATTTGAGTCTGCATCATCCTGTCATTTGAAGTTTCTTTCTTGGAAAACTATTTTCTTGGTGGTCATTACCTCAGTGCGTAGGGTGTCTGAGCTTCAAGCCCTTTCTATCAAACCTCCATATTTGGTGTTTGACCCAGACAGAGAATCACTGAGGACTAACCCTTCATTCCCGCCAAAGGTGTGTTCTGAGGCTAATCTGAATCAAACTACCGAACTTCCAACCTTTTTCAGTAACCATTCTAATAAGTTGGAGTACATGTTGCATAAACTTGATATCCACAGACAATTGAGATTCTATTTGGACAGGACAAAGGAATTAAGAAGATCTGACTAACTCTTCGTATCTCATGCGGACACTAAGAAAGGATTACCAGTCTCTAAAGTCACCCTTTCAAAATGGTTAACCGACTGCATTAAATTTATATACTCTTCAGCAAACTAAACTTTGGAGCATGGCGTGAAGGCGCATTCCACTAGAGCTGTTTCCACCTCTTCTGCTTATGTGGCTCAGTTGTCTTTGGAACACTATATGTGCAGCTGCCACTTGGTCTAAGCCACATACCTTTATCACTCATTACAAAGTGGACAGGGCCTCCAGGGACAGGGCTTCCTTTGGTTCCACTGTCCTCAGGAATATACTCCCCTGAGCCACCCAGGATTAGGGTGCTTGGGACACTACCCATGTGTAAGAATGAATGGTGAGATTGAACAACTTCACATAAAGAAGTTATGTACTTACCATAACATTCCATGTGAGTTGTTCATCTCGCCTTCATTCTTACATTCCCACCTGCCTTCCCCCTCCAGGGTCTCGAAGAACGAGTAGACTTGGGGTCTGGTGGTCTTGTTCTAGGACTTCTTACTCCAGTTGGAGTATTCTTTGGGTTATTTCTGTTCATGCTGGGTTCAGCAAACGAGATCTGAGGGCATCATGGGATAGGAACCTGGTCTTGAGCTACTCTGAGATCTTCAACTAGTAAAGTGGCTGACTCGGAGCCGATCCATGTGTAAGAATGAAGGTGAGATGAACAACTCACATGGAACGTTATGGTAAGTACATAACTTCTTTTTTTTTCTTTATTTAATCAAACAAATATTTTTGCTGCAAAGGTGTTTCTAGAATCACTAGGTTGTATGCTTTCTTCAGTT
Source organism: Protopterus annectens (assembly GCF_019279795.1). Lineage (NCBI taxonomy): Eukaryota > Metazoa > Chordata > Ceratodontiformes > Protopteridae > Protopterus > Protopterus annectens. The sequence continues at coordinate 335,251 of NC_056726.1, read as the reverse complement.
CTGGTGGTTCCCAGTAGTAGACTGAGCATAAGAAAAATCTACTGATACTTCAGAAACCTGTGGTTTTAGAGTATATACTCCCTGAAACATATCCTCCTTTCATCTCTGCTTTGATAAGAAAGTTCCTTTGGTGACATGGGATCTAAATGGTTCTCTCTCTCTTGTTTTCTTATCACAGACTAAAAGCCAACAAAAAGATTCTTAGTTTCAGCTTGGATAGCCCATTACAAGTACATGAAAGTCCAGGTAGTGTTCTACCAAGATTAACAAAACACTTACAAAGAAAAAAAATGCAATTAATGTGGGTGTTTCACTGAGCAAATCAGCCTTGAATCTTGGATTTTCTCAGATATTGACATAGAATATCACAGCTATATGATGCATTAAAAAGTAAGGGAATAGGGAATAGCCACAATTGCCCTGTCTGCATGGTTTGCTGTGACCACCTTGGAGGACACACTTCACCTGAATATGTCTGTACAAGCCATTACATACAAGTCATCAAGACACACTGGCAGATATTTTAAACATGGACATTTCTATCTCCCATAAGTAGAACCTGGACCAGCAAACCTTTCTCATGATGACAAGAATGTGATCCTTCCAAAGATGAGGTATTTTGCTTTTCATCTGGACCATCATTTTCCTACGGTTCTGACACAAAAGCATGAGTAGGGACTTCCAAGTTGGCTGCACATTGAGTAACAGCTTAATTTCATCTCTCCCAGTGTGAAAACAGAAACTCAGAAGAGAGAGCAGGTGTACTCAATTTTGGGGGTAAATTTTAGTAACTGATTAGTAAGTGCACTGCCTCGATGCCAGCAGAGAACCTGAAAGAAAATCAACTATAAAAGGTGAGGAAGAAACACTGATTGAGAAAAATTCTGCAAGTGCTGCAAGCTCCAGCTTTGGTGCAAGACATGACTGCCAGTAACATAAAAAAGAAATAAGGCAAACGTAATCAGAGCTGATTAAAATAAACAAAACATTGAATGAGTATGTTAACTCAAATAACAAAAGGCTGGGCAAAATGGAAGAAGCTTTAAAGAGATACTCAGATAAGGTGATAAAATTACAAAAATCAGAGGTCAAAGTGAAGAAACGGCTGACTGAATATGAGTGCTCAATAAGAGATGTTTAAACAACAGAATTAGAGGACAGAGCATGCAGGGAAAACCTGAGATTTTCTGCTGTACCAGAGAAGCTAGAAGGAACAGACTGTATTAATTTTATGAAAGCACCAATAAGCAACTGCACTGGTATTCCACAGCAGTTGTTGTTAATTGAAAGGCACATCATGTGTATGCACCAAACCTGGCCATGAAAAAGCAATCTACACCTCTTATAGTAAAGATGAACTCCTACCAGCAGAAGGAGTTGATTCTGACAAAACAGTGGCAGAAGGACAAAGTACTAAAATTTGGAGACAGTAGAGTGTTTGTGGAAAGTAATTATTCACTGTACACCAAGTAGAAGAGGAGTGCATTTATACCACTAATCAGGAGTGTCAGGAAGCAGGGATGAGATTCAAACTTGCTGTATCCAGCTCTCTTCAGAATATTCTTTCCTAAAGGAACAAAATCATTTTTTGATGTAAGACCATAATGAGGAAGAAATACAAAAGTTTGTCCAACACAAAGTGAGCTGTGAAACAGAAGGAGATTCTGTGTCTTATCCTTTTGGTAATAAAGACCACAGAGAGACTGTGCCAGTGAAACATTTTCCATTGTTTCAACAGAAAATGCTTGAGAGAGAGAGAGAACAAAACATAACAGCTGACTAGAAGAAGTGAGAGTATGTTGGATTGGAAGCAGATACTTATTTGGGAGATGGAGATAAACAGGAATAAAACCAACAACTCAGAAATTGACAAATAAATGTGGAATCATAAATCTTTAATTATATTTGTGAAACATGACAGAACAAGAAAATCTGGAAATACTGGACTTTTTTACTTTGTTAAACTTGTAGGGGACTCTAAAGTAAATGCCCTACTTCATGTCATTAATGTTTGGAGGAATACTTAGGAGAGGGGAAGAGGAAGGAAAGAGTTAACTGTAAGTAAAACAATCTTTTTAACAGTAATATTTGTATAGTGTATGATATCTGCATGCTATAAAGTTTTTTTTCAGTTATCTTCAAGTGTAATGGGGATACTAAAGTAAACAGTTGTCCCTTTTTTCTTCCTTTTCTCTTTCTCATTGTCTGGTCAAAAGAGTATGACACAATAAAAATGTGTGCTTTTTTTCTCATTCTTGCATAGGGAAATGACTGGATTAAGACCATTGGCTTCATCTAGAAATACGTTTTAAGAGAAAGCAAATAAATAAAAATGAACATTTTATATAATAAAGCTCTCCTTTAACAAATAAATAAGCAAATAAATACTTGACCACCTCTGTTTCTGGTTCTCATGTCTCCATGACAATCTGATAAAGAGCAATAAAAACAGAATATGTCTATCATTTAATGGCTTTCTTTCAATGGCTAGGTGATAATGTTTTCTGAAAGCATTCAAGTGTTTTCTCATTTTGGGAGAGCAATAAAATAAAACAAAAAAAATAGACAACACTTAATAGAAGCACAGGCTGTACCTTTTAGGTTAACCCAAGTCTGAGAGTGTGGCCATCAGATTGGGACAATTGTTCCCACTAAGAAGGTAAAACTTCAATATTTGATCATGTACATGGCTTTGTGTGTTACTATTAAGTTAATATGTTTTTGTGTTGTATTGGGGTGTATTTGCTTTTTTTTTTGGGGGGGGGCTTTCAATAAAACAAAAAGTTTTTTAAGACATGACAGGCTCAAATGGATATAACAAGAAACAACTGTATAAAAGGTTAACCTGCCAAACAGTTTGTGCATGTAACACAAAAGCTGGAACTAGATACTTAACAAAAAAGCTGAAAAGGTGGGAATAATAACCTTTTAACGAAATGACCATTTTGATATTATGTTTAAATGTGAATGGTCTCACAGATATATACAAAAACGAAAGAGTTGTGAATTATATTAAAAATGTAGAGTGCAAATAGCTATGCAATAGGATACAAATTTGGAAATAAATGAACATGTGAAATTGATAAAGAAATGTTTTTAGGACAGTTATTCAGCGGAATACCTGGGACAAAGGAAAAGAGGAGTACTTATATTAATTGCAAGAGGAGCTCCAATAGTGATAGAAGAGGATAAAAAAGATGATAATGGTAGTTATGTAGTAATAAGCAGCTACTGGCAAGGGAGGAGGATTACGTTGACATGTATTTATATTACACCTAAAACTACTGTAATGGAACTTTAGAGAATTCTGGGAGAAATTATCAGTTTTTAGCAGGGAATATTGCTTATTGGTGGGGACTGGAATTTGGTTTGTGGCAGGGAAGATTTGTCTGAGGGACCCTGAAAGGAAAATCTAAGAAAGGATGGTAGATTTTTGAAGAAATTTATGAAAATATTTGGCATGGAAGACGTTAATTCAGTAGTAGGAGTTCAGAGTGAATTTACATACTATTCCCCAAGATCCAAAGACTGAGCTAGGCTAGACAGAACTTACATTTCACAGGAACATTTGCATTTCATTGAAAGTTTTCATATGCATCCAGTAACTATTTCAGATCACATGCCAATAATAACGAAAATAAAAATGCAGGGTAATGAAATAAAAATGAGACACAGGTGCTTTCCCATCTGTTGAAAAGAGAGGAATTTAATTAATGGGTAGTGGAAGTTATTTGGGAGTTATAAGAGAAGATTGAAATTTCTTCTGAAAACATAGCTAGGTAGTGGGAAAAAAATAAAATGGAGTTTAAAAATAGGGTGAAAATAGAGAGATCTGGTTAAGAAGTAACAATAATTATTTAGAGGGACTTACAAATGTTAAAGTATTGCAGAATAGGGGGAATCTCACAGAACTTGAAGAGGAGCAATTGCAGAATGCTAAGCAGAAAATAAAAGATTACCTCAATAATATGCATGTGTTTAGAAAGATTGCTGTTAAATAACTGTTATCTGATGTTGTTAATCTTCATTCATCCCTTACTGATGGGTGTCGGTTCCATCCTCTGAGTCGGCTTTATAACAAGCTTGTGCCAGCCAAAAAACTCTTGAGCTAAGCTTGACCCATAGTGCCCATCTCCCTGTTACCTCAGATCTTGTTTGCAGCGTAGCCATCAAGACGTGTCAAGCCAGCTCTCAGCTAAGTACTATAAAAATTATTATTCTGAAATCACTTTTTTCCACAGAATTTCTTTCTTTTGCTCTTGTAATACCTTCCTTTTACTAGTCGCTAAACTTTTACCCCTATTGAAAAATGTTTCTTCTTCCTTACCAATTCGGTAATCTTAGTACCATTGTTGGTACAGGCCTTCCTTTCTCTCTACTTTCTTCCCTTACCTCTTGCGGTAATCTACATACCATTGCTGGTATTCTTTCCTGCCTTCCTTAGAAAAACTTTTTTTTTTTTAATCTGTTTACATTTAGAGTTTGTACTGGTATTTGTGTTGTAATTTGTTGGTACCAGATAAACAATTTGCTGAAGTTGTTCCCCACCATGTCTGAGAAGAAAGGGACAACAGAATTCAAGCAATGTGACCATTGCAGTCACAAAATGCCTAATCCTGTCACTCATGTTTCTTGCGTCTGTTGTCTGGGTGTCCCACATCTATCTAGTCAACCACCTTGTGACATCTGTAAAGGGTTAAGTTGTCGTACCCTAAACAAGAGGAAGAACAATCTGATCCTTATGGGCCTATTAAAAACACCTTTCTCAGAGGCTATTTCTGGGTTAGAGGGCTCACCCCCTCCAAAGAAAGAACACAAAAAAATAAGTCACTCTGTTCCTTCTTCACCTCTTTCTGGTGATGGAAAGTCTGAACCCAGACCAGACATTCCTAAACTAGCACCAACGACTTCGGCTATGGGGCCTCAACCACCCTCCATGGCACCGTCCTCAGTTCCGAAGCTACATGTATCCACTTCGGTGCCATCTTCAATAATTTTGACCCTGGGAGAGCCTGCTCAGACTCTATATTCTCCCATGGCAGATCCTTTCCTTGGGCAGCAATATAGCCCTTTTTTGGAATGGCCAATTCTCTGTCAGGGATATCAACCCGATCTTACAAGAGCCTCTCGGAATTGTTCGTGGTGTGTCTTGTGGATCAGCTGCTGATGGCCAGAGAGATTTCAACATCTTCTGGAACTCCCCTCCCTATTGGAGTTGGGAGTTTTTCTCCATGGGCTCCTGCATATTCTCCTCCTTTGACCTCCTTGCAGGTATCGAAGCACTTGGCACAGACGCCTGTTTTGGTTTCCACTCCTTCGGTTCCACTGGTGGATCTTGCCATGGGTCTGGAGCTGACCCTTTGGTCTTTGGCTCGCTCTGAGCCAAGCCATCCTCAGGATCATGACTAGACTGCATGCATCGTGATCCCTAGTACAGCACCGATGTTTTTCTACAGCTCCATCTACTATGGTTCTAGGAGTCTTGACAGTACCAAGTCCTCTTGAGGCTCCTTCCTTGGGAGTGAGCCCATCAGAGCAGGGTGTGAATCCAATTCTGAGGTTGCCCTTCTCAGTTCTGGGCTCTCATCCCTTTTTAGGTGGACCAGCTTTCCAAGCGATGGAGAGGGCCCTTGCCTCTGTAGGCAAACCATCAGCATCGGAATACCAGATATGTCCTCCCTCTGAAACGCAGCTGACACAGACCACCATATTGGGACATCGAGCACAAGAGCCTCAAGATACCCTAACGCTGGGTGCCCACTCTTTGGAGTCCTTGTCAGCAGCTCCCGCTGAAGACATACCACGTAAGAGATTGTGCAAGAGGAAGCACGTGGACTCCCACAAAGAATCCCTCACCGAAGATATGGACTATGATGAAGGGGAGCGGTCCTCACGGTCGCCCCCTGAGGATGTCTCCTTTGGAGACATACTGGACATTTTAAAGCAGCGGGGAGACTGGAAGCCCACCAACCCTTCCTCTGAGGAGTCCGTATTCTTGCAGGCTTTTCATGCTCGACCCTCTTCTTCTTGGGTGACCCCGCCTGCAGGCGAATTAGCCCAACTCTTCATGTAGTGTGCATGAAGAGTCCTGATACTATTGGACCAATCTCCCAAAGACCAGATAAAATTTTGTCCCCGCCTGAAGGAAGCCCACACTGGTCCAAAGGCCTACTGGTAGATGCTATGGTGGTGGCAGCAGCCACTAGGAAAGAGCTTGCTGAGGAGAGCCAGTGTGTCCAACCCCCAAAGAGGGAGTCTCAGGTGGTGGACAGGTTAGGGAAGCAAGTGTTTGCCTCATCGACCTTTGCCATTTGGTCCTTCAATTACTTGGCACACTTTACTAGGCTTCACAGAGACCTAATCTCAGAACTCTCCAGAACCTTAGCAGGAGGCAGTTTCTGATGAGGTACAGGACAATGTTGCCTCACAGCATGTGACCCTAGAATCTATATCCAACTCGTCCATGAGGTTAATCTTTCATGCTACCAAAAGGTGGCTAGAGCTGCGGATTCGGGCGTTGTCATGAGACATCATGCCTGGATGCACCTTAGCGACTCTGCAGACCCTTTTAAGTCTTCCTTTCTTAACACTCTAGTGGAAGCATCTTCCCTTTTTGGCCCAAATGTAAAGACATGCTAGCCCAGTGTGAGAAGGTTGGTAAGACCCTGTCTGTCATGGGCATACATTTTTCTACCCCTCAATGAAAATGTGTCACAAGAAATCTGAGGGTCCTTTCCATGACACATGTGGCGAGTTTACTCCCCGGGGCAGAGGGGGTAGCTCATCTGGAAGATGCCCCTACAGAGGCAAAGGGGGTCCACATATCCAGCGATTCTTTCTCTGGTCAGCCCTACCAGTGCTCCTGAAGAGCGGCCCAAATGCTTTCCTCTGGAAGCAGTCGGGGATGTTTCTCTCTGCACCTCCCTACCTGGCAAACAATAACCACAGACTGTTGGGTGCAGAATATAATAGCCTGAGGTTATCACATACCCTTCAATATTTCTCCAGAGCCATTAAGGCACATTCCCAATGTTCCACTTAGTCAAAGGGAAGCAGCAGCTCAAGAAGTATGAAAGCTGTTTCAAAAAAGAGTCATCCAAGCAGTCCCACCAGACCAAATAGGATCCAGATTTTACTCAAGGTTCGTTTTATGCCAAAAAAGACAGGGGACTGGAGGTCAATTTTGGATTTCAGCATTCTGAACAAATTTGTCAACCAATCAAAATTCTGGATGGTCACAGTTCAGTCTACCCTACCCTTCCTGGAGAAAGATGATTGGATATGTTCAATAGATCTTCAGGATGCATATTACCACATAAAAATGGAGAACTGCTCCAGAAGATTCCTTTGCTTCTGCCTGGCAGCCAATCATTACCAATTCTGAGCACTGCCCTTTGGACTTTCTACAGCCCACAGAGTGTTCACCAAATGCATGGCAGTGGTAACAACTCACTTGAGACTACAAGGATTCTGAGTGTTTCTGTACTTAGACAATTGGCTCCTTACCATCCCACCGTCTACTGGTTATGGCCTTAAACTACAGTCTAGAACTAGCAAAATACCTAGGAATTTCTATAAATAGGGAGAAATGCAAGTTGACTCCTTCTCAAACCTTGGAATTTATAGGAGCAACTTTCCATACCCAATCATGCCTAGTCTTCCTGCCAGATCATGGATTAGAAAGACTGAAGTCCCAACTCCGGGTGATACTCTCTCAAGACAAGGTTCCAGCTCGGGCTATCCTTCAACTTTTAGGGTCAATGGCAGCATCAATTACAATAGTTCCCCTAGTGAGACTACACATGAGACTTCTTCAATGGCTCCTGCTAACACAGTGGTCCCCTTGGCACCATCCCGTGTCCTTTCAGATCTGCATAACAAAGTGATGCAAACAAGATTTAACTTGATGGAGGAAGCCAGAAAAAAACCTATGGAGTCGCCCTTTTTCCCCATCTCAGTCCAAGGCCACAGTGACCATGGACACTTCCCTGATAGGGTGGAGGGGCATTTTCAGGGAAAGATGGTCTAAGGCACTTGGTCAACCATGGAGGCCAACTTGCATATCAAAGTTCTAGAACTGAGGGCAGTGCTTCTAGCTTGGCAAGCATTCCAATCTGTCCTCCCATCAGGGCCAATTGCTATCCAGTCAGGCAACATGTTGGTGGTCTGGTACATCAACAAACAAGGGGGAACCAAGTCCTACCCGTTGTGTCGAGAGGCCATGAGAATTTGGCAATGGGCAATAGCTTCCAACCGCTTTCTGATAGCAATGCACATTCCCAGGAATTCCAAAGTGATTGCAGACAAACTGAGCAGATGTATCCTCCTGCCTCACTAGTGGTCTCTCAATTCAACCGTAGTGGTGAAGATCTTTAGCCTCTGGGGCCAACCTTGCTGTGATCTATTCGCCTTTCCAGCAAATCACAAATGCAGCAGCTACTTTGCCCTAATTCCCCCACAGGGGGAGTCCCCGAAGGATGCTCTAGTACATGATTGGCCCACGGGACTTCTGTTTGCTTTCCGTCCTCTTCCCCTGATCCCACAATTTTTAAAGAATGCCCTTTGGCTGACAAGCAAAGTAATCTTGCATTGCACCCTACTGGCCCTGACAAATCTGGTTTCCCTTCCTTTAGCCTCACTTAGTATGTCAACCATGGATTCTGGATCTAACTCCGGAATTAATCTCACACCTGTAGGGGTTGATTCACCCAAACATATCCAGTCTCAAGCTGACAGCTTAGTTTCTCCACTTCCAGTAATTGCCAGGCAGAATAACCTTACCTCCCCAGTGTGTAACATTCTTCTGGCTTTGCATAAACCATCCACTAAGAAAATCTATCATAGCAAGTGGAAGAGATTCCTTATTTGATCTTGTCAAAGAGAACTAGACCCTTGCTCAGCTCCTGTTAGTGTAATTTTGGAGTATTTATCAGGTCTTCCTCATTCAGGAGCAGCAGCCTCCACCATTAGAGTACATTTGGCTGCTATCTCAAACTTCCATAATGGCTTCCAAGACTGATCCTTAATCTCCCATCATATCAGTAAAACCTTCCTGAAAGGGTCTTGCATATCAGACCACCCTTCAAAGAACTAATTGAACCTTGGATTTTAACACTAGTACTGCAATCTCTCACTCGATCACCTTTTGAACCTGCTGCCACTTGTGATATTAAGTTCATATCCTGGAAATCCCTATTTTTAGTAGCCATCACCTCAACAAGATGCATATCTGAGCTTCAAGCCTTGTGCATAAAGCATCCTTACATGGTCTTTCATAAGGACAAAGTATCACTCTGGACTAACCTGTCCTTCCTGCCCAAAATTATCTCAGAATTGACGATTAACCAGACCATTGACCTACCAGTCTTTTTTCCAAACTACTCAAACAAAGGAGAATACTGCCTTCATTTGCTGGATGTACATAGACAATTACGATTTTATCTGGACAGAACTAAATCAGTACATAAATCATACCAGTTTGTTTCCTATTCAGGTCCTAAATTGGGAAACTGTTTCTAAAGTGACCTTATCTGAGTGGTTGGGAAATTGTATATGTTTTGTCTAACAACATAATCAAATCCCTTTAATGAGCAAAGTCAAAGCACACTCCACCAGTTCAAGTGCTTCCATGGATGATATCTGAGCAGATGCAACTTGGGCTACCCCTCATACCTTTGTCATTTATTACAAATTGGATTTGGTTTCCAAGGGGAGAGCATCCTTTGGTTCAATGGTACTCAGGAACATCCTTCCATAAGGGCCTCCCAAGGCATAAAGAAGCTAGGGACTGTGTCCCATCAGAAAGGAATGAAAGAAGATGAACATCAGATAAAGAAGTTATGTTCTTACCATAATGTTCCATCTGTGTTGTTCATTTTCATTCATTCATTATGTCCAACCCTCCTTCCCCCTCCAAGGGGCTCCTGGAGGTCCGGATTTGGTCCAAATCCCGTATTAGAGGACCTGCTCAGGAAAAGCCTCTGCTTTTTTTATCATGGGCAACCTCGATCTGAGGTAACAGGGAGAGGGGCACTATGGGTAAAGCTTGGCTCAAGAGTTTTTTGGCAGGCACGAGGTTGTTATAAGGCCAACTCTGTTCCAAGGATGGAACCGACACCCATCAGTAATGAATGAATGAAGATGAACAACACAGATGGAAAGTTTATGTACATAACTTCTTTTTTTGATAACACCAGGGCACAAAAATGTTTAGTGCAACGACTCGGGCAACAGAAAGTAGAAAGGGTTGTCAGCAAACTTAGCCTATAACAAGAGAAGAGATCCTGTAGAGGTACTAGAAATATTTCAGAAATTTTATGAAAGTCTGAATAAAGCAGAAAAATATGGAGATCAAGAAAAGATACAAATGGAAATGTTTATGGAAGAATTAAATATGCCAAAGTTAGAGGTAGATGAGGCTCAATTACTAACAGGATAGGAGGAGATGAGATAAAAATGGTGATGTATAAGCAATCCACAGGAAATTCTTGAGGAATAGATGGTATTCCTGTGAAATTTAGGAGGGAAAAAAATGATAAAGATCTGGAAGGTTTTGTTTAACAGTATTTTAAGCAGAGGAGATGCATCAACATCCTGGAAGAAAGAGGTGGTGACTGTAATACCTAAACAGGATAACAGGGCCATTTTAATCCTAAACCATGATTATAAAGTTTTTATGTCTATAATGGCTAAAAGAATGGCAAATGTGATGCCAAAATTGATAGATATGGATAAATGTGGTTTTGTGGAGGGGTGGCAAACATTTGACAACATTAACAAAGCACTGATGATCCAGAGGGAAGCTGGATGTAAGAAAATATTGCTGTTGTTGGTGGATCTTGATGCAGAGAAAGCATTTGACAGAGTAAGCTGGGAGTTATGAGCAGGACAATGGAAGCATTTGCATTCCCTGATAAAATTATAAGGTTGATTAGGAAGATAGAGGCGGGATCACAGGCAAAATTAAAGTGGCTGGGATCCTCTCTAATAATTTTTGTTTGAGTAGAGGAACCAGGTAGGGGTCTCCTCTTTCCCCTTTGTTATTTGCACTATAATTGGAACAATTGGTAAAAAAATAAGGGACTCAGAAATTCAAGGATATGATTGGTATGGTAATTAAGAAATCTGGCTCTATTTGCAGATGATATAATTTTATACCTAACAAAACCAGAAAGAGACATTATAGTGTTGTGGAGCATTTTGAGACATTTTCAAATCTTTTTGGGATACAAAATTAATGAAGCTAAAACAAAGGCAATAGCAGTAAATGATGTACCCACATATGAATTGTTTCAGCAATATCCATATTTATGGGGACATGATAAAATGAAGTATTTAGGAGTATGGATTAAGAATGATTCTGGTGTGGCAGCTAAGGATATGTGGGGAGAGAATAAACAGAAGATAAAACAAAAACTGAGAAAATGGAAGCTTTGTTGTATGGATTATGGATAGTAAAATACAAGCTGTTAAAATGTTTTTAGTCCCTTTAGTCTTATACACAGGTCAGACATATTTTTATCAACCAGTGGAGAAATTGTGGATAGCAATTAATGAAGAACTGACAGACTTTATCTGGGAGGGGAAGATGACAAGAGTCAAGTGGGATAAGCTGATTCTTCCAGTAGAAGGGCAGACTGGGATTACCCGATTTGAAAGGGTACTTCAGAGCTACACAGTTATGGTTCCTATACATAACAAAAGCAGATAATTATGATTTAAAGTGGAAACAGATGATGAGGAAACAGGCAGAAGCTCAAGAAACAAGGAGAGGCTGTGATTTTGGATGTAGGCGTTTAAGGAGAATAACGATAATCATATAGAATATTATATCTATAAAGTAGCAGAAAGTATCCTAAGAACTAAGCCAACATGTGAATGAAGAAAGGAGATTCTGCTGATAGGGATGACTGCAATTAAGGATATAGACAATAGGCAAGAGGGAGATGGAATTTATTGGAGAAAACTGAAAAAAGAAACAAGGTATTGGGAGCAAATAACTACAGAGGAAAAGAGGATAGAATGGGAAGATACCAAGAATTTGTTTTGGCTGCTGGTTAGATATTGCCTTCTTATCCTAGATTGCTATCCGAGTATAGGCAAAGAGAAAGAAATGGAGGGGGAGGGTCCTACATGAAAGACCAGTACTGGTAGAGTTTTTAGTAGAATCTAGAACAGAAGCTGCCATTAAAAAAGGAATAATTAGCACAGCATATAAAATATTGCATGATAAATATAAGTATCAATCAGAGGAGGTTAGAAAGGATTGGGAAGAGAGATTGGATAAGCAATTCACAAAGAGACAATAGGAGGATATATGTATGTATCCCAAATATGCAACAGAATTGAATAGATGTTGGATTTTTGCTTGGAAATGTTTACATAGCTATTTTTATACCCCAAGTAAACTCCAGAGAATTTTTCCTCAAGTAGACAGCAAATGTTGGAGGTGTGGCGGGGAAGAAAGAGGTAATTGGGACTATATTTTCTGGGAATGCTGTGAGTTGGCAGACTTTAAGGATTCCCTGTGGAATACAATGTCATAGACGTTGGGTGGGCAGACTGGTGTGATGAGGGAGATGATTTTTCTGAGCTAAGATACAGAACTGGAATTGCCTGGACATGGTAAGGTATGGCTTTGCTGTGCCTAATTATGGTGTCTGCCAAAAAAGTAATTACTAGAAAATGGAAATCAAATCTAAACCAACTATACTAGAAGTAGTGAATATAGTAATAGAGGTAAAACAGCTCGAACTGAGATCTTTAGAAAAGGGTAGGAGCAAACTACATAGGAAAAAATGGGAATTGTGGGAACAATACATACAGGGGAGGAATGAGGTTTAAAAGAAGGCAGGACTTAAAGGAGCTATGTAATGTTCAACTGAAAATGATTGAGTAGATTATAAATGATGTGTAATGTTTGCAACTGGGAGTGTGTCAGTATGATTTTAGAAGTAAAATGTTTGCAACTAGGACTGTGTCAGTGTGGTTTGTTTCCATTTATATAAATTTTATGATTGCCTATATCGTAAATGATAGTTTAATAATGATGTTTCTTATTTAAAACAAAAATCCATAACAGGCATATTTACAAATGTGCCACCCTATTCTGCCAAGAGTGGAAGGTAATTTCTGCAGTTTATTACTGGTTTCACTATCAAGAAGAGCCAGGGCTAGCTCCTGAATGTGGCATAATAATGAATTTTAGTATAAAACCATTATAATTTATCGGGGCAAGGTAAACATAAGTCTCTCAAATTTGTTCAACATGACCATGCTGCTTTGAATTTAATGCAATAGCAGTAGGATCAGCTTGAAAAAAATTAAACTTAAGACAATCTGAACGAGCTCTTACATAAAAGTCTATGCGCCTTTTGGGAGTTGGTGGCCATACATCAGGCTTCAGAAAGGCAACATTAGAGGCCTTCTGCAGTGTATTCAATAAAGGTGGTATAACCCATTTGTTTTCTTACTCATAATTTTGCTGTATTTCTTTCTAAGAGATGATGTGGTCTTATTAGTTAAAAAAATATATAAAATGAGATTAATAGTTCCCCAAAGTTAGTCATCAAGTAAAGTGCCTGAGAATTGGCATAAAATGTTATCATGGTTAAAGGCTCCATTTTGTGTGCAAATCTTTTTCAAATCTGAGAATAGACGAGACGTTTTTCTTTTGACTTCCTGTACTGACTCAAGTATTGGCACTGGTTTCACTTGAGTGGTTTGTCAGGGAACCTGCAGACGGCCTACTTCTAAACTATTAAAAGCTACAGTGGGGTGGATAGGACCTCTGATTTTGCAGTCTCGTAAACTATACTGAACTATTTTCTTGCAAATGTTTTGTAATCAAAGGCTAGAGACTGCTAGGCAGACAATACTGGTAGTATCAAAGTTGGTCATGCATGGCTTATCAACATTAGTTCTTTCTAACAGACATTTAGACAGCCTCACTACAAGACATGTGAAATCCTGAAGTGATGTGGCAGGTACCTGAATTTATCTAGTAATCACAAGAAGGGATCCCTGCTTTTGAATAGCCATTATGTTTCATACACATTGGAACTACATTGGTGATTCCATCTTTGTCAACTTTCTCACAGTCTGCTGAATCAAATGTGTTTCTTCAGATGATCAAGAGGACTGATGCCTTTCTGATTTCTGTACAAATGCCTCATTCCCTGAAACATGTTCATTAGAATTATCAGCTGGTTAGTAGTTAGTTTAAATACAATAATTTCATGTTTTATAATATACCCTAATGTAAAATAGTTCATTCAATCATTTTAACTAATTGTTGTACAAGGCTTTTGACCTTTAACTGTGCAGAATTCTGGTATGAAACTTTTAGTGTATTCATTGCATATGCCCTTCTGACAAAACTGTTGCATGCTATTACATAATTCCATTTGTAAATGTCATCTTATAATCCTTTCTGTAGTATATATTTGGATTCAAGTTACACTTTGATTCAGTATCATAGTTCAGACAGAAGTGGTTGCTCATGGATGGTTAGAGGAAAATGTGAGGTAAAATGTTACATTTTGGCAAATTTCTGTGTTGTTTGTCTTTCTGCTTTTCCCAGTGAGGGGTCGCCACAGCGGAACTCCGGTCCACTAATGATTGGCAGTAGATTTTTACGAAACTCAGAGGTGCCAGCTCGACGGCCAACCTTCAAAGAAGGCACGCCCATTTACGCACGCATGTCTTTCGAACGCTACCCAACCGGGGGGAGGGCATGCAGACTCCACACAGAAGGCACTCCCAAGCCCAGCCGAGAATTGAATGGGAGAACCTCTTGTTGTGAGGTAACAACGGTACCACCGCAGCAGATTTCTGTGTACTTACTGAAAATAATGTTTAGAAAAAAGAATCAAGTTTATTGGCTTTATACTGAAGTAGTTGTGCTTAAAGTTTCTCTGGTTATTTATTTTTAAAATTTTTGAAGTTAGTTTCTAAGTTTGTTTAGTTAAACAGTTGTGACTTAATTCTTCTTCTACTGGAGTTATTCTCAAAAGAAGGAATGGCTGGTCAGTGACATTTCAAAGACTGTCAGGAAAGATGGCTGTGTGACTGAGTACAAGGTCTAGGTGACGTAACTAATTCTCTGCCATGCATGGAACATATATGACAAACAAGTCATCAGTAATATAATGGATAAATTACCTTTGTAACTCTGTTAAATACTATACAGAGCTCGCAATCATCAAGAGTTGTGATTAGACACCAAAATAAAAAGACACACAAAATGAAAGTCTTTTGGGGCAGTTTGTCTCCCACAAGCACACTGACTTGGACGGTGAAGATAGGAGTCCAAGCCCTTGAGATTGAGTTGTTTTTATAAAAAGACAACTATGGAAATAAGCCTTTTGACCAATGATGCACTCACGTGTCACAGCTGAGTGACTAATGGTTTTGAAACTATGAGAATAGCTAATCTAAACCTCTGAAAGTGTTACTTACAGATGAATCATGCTCCACAAAATGTCACTATTAATAATGGTGGGAGACCAGAATATGCTCATGATAAGGAGTGTACAACTATGGAAAAAAAAAAAGAAAAACTAAGACCTGGCACAGCTGCTTCGATGAATAACCCAAATGTGACTTACTGCTACAGTGACCCACCTTGAAATAAGATGTACCAGTCTGCTCATCAGAACAGTGGGTATCAGAATATAGGACCATCACTGTACAGATCTTAAAATTACTGGAATTTCACCACAGGCAGACATCAGTCCCTAGTCTGAATGTTTTCAGCATTAGCATATATCCATATAGGTGAGCAGATGTGCATTCTCAAACTATGACCATTTGGGGGGAATCCCCTTTATAAATGGCAGTGTATGCCCTTATTTTCTTTTCTGAGGTGGAGGGAAATAACCTAAAATTAAGTACCAAAAGTGCTCCTGAAGGCAGCCATAAGGGTTCAATAACGTCAGTGAAGTTTAAACCACCAAAACAAAAGTAGGCTAAATAAAGCAGCTGCGGCAAGAACAAAAAGTGTATGTTACCAACAATTTATAAGAAAGAACACACTGTTGTGAAATAATGCACAATAACAATATCTTTGTATCAGGATACAGACCTAGTTGACACAGATACCACCAGACTCAGATGATATAGGTTCATAGGTATGTACTAGGCTAATGGACCTGGAGCCTTTATAGGCCTAGCCCAAAAAAAATTGCCCAGGCACCATTCCACCCAATGTTAGTTCACAGTGCCCCTATCCAGTAGGGCAACTGGAATGATCCCTGGAGTAAACTTTGTTACCCATCCACTCGTCAAGATTTCTCTTGAAGAGGGACAGCAAGGTGCTCTTCTTGACATGAATGCGAAGCTTATTCCAGAGTATGCACAGTCTTTGGGAGATGAACCTGTCCCTCCAGCATGTTTTGTTAATTGTGGTAATGAGGTTGTGATCTCTGGAGTGTATGGCGCGGGGGGATTGGGATTTCTTTAGGTGTAGCATTTCAAGTACGGCTGGATTGGACATGGCTTTGTAAGTCAAGTAGAGCTCACCTCTAAGTAGACGATAATAGACTGAGAACAGCTGAAGTTTCTTGAGTCTGTCCATGTAGGACATGTGTTTAAGGCCTGGGATCCTTTTTGTGAGGTACTTTTTTGGCCTCTGCAGCTGTTGTAGGTGTCTGATCAGGTACATGCCAACCAGGGTGTTATAGTCAATGACTGGTCTAATGAGGGATAATGACCTCTTTCTTCCTGGATGCAAAACCGTTGGTTATAAGATGTGCCACGTAGAAGGACTTTCTGACCACAGTGGCAATATGGTGGTCGAAGGTGAGGTGGCTGTCGACCTGGGTGCCCAGATCTCTTATGGCCCTTTCACTGTTCAGTGGGCTCCCATCAATGTGGTAATTCATGGGAACTGAGTTTGTTTTGAGTATGTAGCACCATGGAGGACAACAGTGGGAGGCTGACTCCAAACACAATGGTCTTATATTATAAAACCTTATTTTTTTCAGTATAAGGATCACTGGTATCTAAATCCTAAAATGATTGAAGAGTACTGAGCCAAGTATGTTCACCTCTTAAAGAAGAGTGGATGGTATACAGTATACGTTTTAGGCTTGGGGTTATGGTTTGGGGTCAGTAATTTAGGGTAGTATTTTTCAATTCAGGTTAATGACAGCAGTTTATTGTTGTATATAGTTCAGTGTTTGACAAATTTGTATTCTCTGTGATAATGTTTGATTTGATGTTATTTTGAACATTTGATAAATGTGTTTTCTTTAACAAATATATTCCTTGTAGGATAGCTGAAGCAAATCTTCTGCCATTAGACTAAACGTCCAGTCAGTAATGCTTAGACTGTGGGATAGAAGTCCCAGAACCAGCATCACACAAAAACTGGCCAGAAGCTAGTAGTGTAAGTTGTGCAACAGGAAGCCCACCCACCTTTGGTGCAGAAGGCTGTGGGTTCTTTTCCCATACCAGGTAGATTGCTGACACTGCAGTGCAACATAGGGGGAGGTGCTGCACTCCAGTGTGTGCCATCCATTGTATTAGATGTTAAACTGAGGCCCCCATATGCTTGAGTTGGTAGTAGCTCATGGGGATATAAAAGATCCCACAGCACCTATTGAACAGAGTAGGAGTCCTTTATTTATATGCAAAAAAACTGTTATTTATAAAATATTTTCAAATATTTACAAATGTACAAATATATAGATATACAAATTGGTTTACACATATGAATAATTTCCTTTACAATCCCAACATTTTTTCATCTTTTATTTCCACCCTGTTTTTAAACTCCACCTTAATTTTATCCTACTCCCTAGCTAGCTTTTCAGAAGTAATTTCTATCCTTTTGAACAGCTCCTGAATAATTTCCACTACCCATTCCTTAAATTTCTCTCTTTTCAACAGATAGGTGGGAAAGCTCCAGTGTCTCAATTTTATTTCATTAGCCTGTGTTTTATTTTAGTTATTGGGTACATATCAAGACCCTCAGTTAAATACACATGTTCCAAAGAAATGTAAATTCTGTCTAGCCTAGCCCAGTTTTTATATCTTGGGGAAACAATATGTAAATTCACTCTGAATTCCTATTACTGAATTCACATCTTCCATGCCAAATACGTTCATAAATTTCTTCAAAAATCCACCCTCCTTTGTTATATTTTCCCTTCTATGCCACCTGGACACATCCTCACTACTGCAAATCAAATTCCAGTCCCCACCTATAAGTAATATTCGTTGATGAAAACTGATTATTTCTCCCAGAATTTTCCTAAGCTCCATTATAGCAGTTTTAGGTGGAATATAAATATATGCCAGTGTAATCCTTCTCCCTTGCCAGTAGCCCCTTAGCACTAAAAATCTGTCATTTTTTTATCTTCTTCTATCGCTATTGGAGCTCCTCTTGCAATTAATATAAATACCCCTCTTTTCTTTTGTCTGAGATATTCCACTGAATAACCATCCTGAAAACCTTTCTTTATCAAATTTACATGTTCAGTTCTTTTTAAGTGTGTCTCCTGTTACATAGCTATTTGCACTCTACAGTTTTTAGTATTTATTTGTGAGACAGTTGACATGTAAGACATTACAGAAAGCATCATTTTTTAAAAAGTTATTATTCCTACATTTTATGTATAATACCTTTTTTAAATGTCTAGTTCCAGCTTGTGTTACACACACACACACACACACACACACACACACACACACACATATATATATATATATATATATATATATATATATATATATATATATACACATACACTGTTTGGCAGGTTGAAGTTTTATATAGTTGTTTCTTGTCATATCTATTTCAGCCTATGTCACAACTTACAAAACTGTTTGTTTTATTGAAACCCCTCAAAAAAAAAAAAAAAAGAACCCCCTAATACCCCCTAAAACCTATTTACTGAATACTAATGCACAAAACAATATACATCTTCAAATATTGAAGTTTCGCTCTCCTAATTGGAAGAAATGTCCTAAACTGACAGCCATAGTCATAGATGTGAGTTAACCTAAAAGAAAGGCTATCCATGCTAAGATGCATGGTGCAGCCTGTGCTTCTACTAACTGGTTTTGTCTTATCTTTATACCTCTTCTAGCTGGGAAAACCCCTGAATGCTTTCAGAGAACATTACCTCTTAACCAGTTTCTCTCTTCCTTTTTTACATTTTCCCCCAGCCAATCACTCTCCATCAGACTGTAACCAGTTTCTCTTTATCAGATTGTCTCCATGGAGACATGAGAACCAGACATCCAATTTCTCATTATCAGATTGTCTCCTTGGAGGCATATGAACCAGGCAATCAATTTCTCTTTATCAGATTGTTTCCATGGAGACATGAGGGCTAGATACAGAATTGCTACTAAGCATACATTCATTTGCTAGGAAAAAAGACTCGTAATATTCATTATTCTTTTTCATTTACTTGCTTTCTCTTAAAACTTGTTACTAAATCAATGTAAAATACAGTCATTCCCCATGCAAGAATGAGAAAAAGCACATTAATTTTTCTTTTGTCATGCTCTTTTAACCAGGCTTTTTTTTACATTGCAGTGCCTACATTTCTTAAAATTGAACAAGAAGAAAGACAGAAGGGAGAAATAAATGGAAACAGATAACAGCAGAACCTATTTACAATCCCAATTACACTTGAAAATAACTGAGAAAACTTTACTTTATAGCCTGCAAAGAAAAAACATACACCATAAAAAGTACTATTAAGAAAAAATGTTTTCTTTAGGTAAAGTTAACGGTCTTCCCCTCCTCAAAGCATTTTTACTAACATTAATGACATGAAGTAGGGCATATACTTTGGAGTTCCCCACAAGTCCAACAAATTCTGAAAAAAGTCCAATATTTCCAGATGTTCTTGTTCTGTCATATTTCGTAAATATAATTAGTGCATTGTAATCCCACATTGTTACTGGTTTTATTACTGTTTATCTCCATCTCCCAAATCCTGTCTCTGCTTAATTTCCAACATACTCTTGATTTCTCTAGGCAACTTTCATGCTCCTTTACAGTGGAAAATGTTTCACAGGTACAGTCTCTCTGTTTCACCGCTCACTTTTTGTTGGACAAATGTTTGCATTTCCTCCTTATCGTTCACTTCATAAAAAAAATGATTTGTCCCTCCAGGGAAGAATATTTTGATGATAGTTGAGTACAGCAATTTGAATCTTACTCCTGCTTCTCAACATTTTCTGAAAACTGGAATAAATGTACTCCTCTTCTGCCTGATGTACAATGAGTAATCATTCTCCACAAACACTCTGCAATCTCCCACTTTTAGTACTTTGTCCTTCTGCCACATTTTTGTCAGAATCTACTCCTTCTTCTGGTAGGATTGCATCTTTACTATTATTAAAGGTATAGGTTGCTTTCTCATAGCTAGATTTGGAGCATACACCAGATGTGCCATTTCAACTAACAATTCCTGCTGTGGAATACCAATCCTGTTGCTTATTTCTGCTTTCATAAAATAGTCTGTTCCTTCCAGCTTTTCTGGTACAGCTCATGGTTTTCCCTGTATGCACTTTTCTCTATTTCTATTATTTTTTGAAATATTTCTCCTTGAGGAGTCTCATATTCAGACATCCTTTTCTTCATTTTGACCTCTGATTTTCCTCTGATTTTTGCAGTTTTATCACCTCATCTGAATATCTGTTTAAAGCTTCTTCCATTTTTCCAGCCTTTTGTTGTTTGGGATGATATATTCTATCAGTATTTTATTTATTTTATCCAGGTGTGTGCACTCGTCTTATACTTTCCACTAGGTTAGTGGAGTTCACGTCTGGAGGTTACACTGCTTTTTGCTGAACAGCTGCAGAACCTTTCCCAGTCTGTGTTTTATCCTCACCTTTTGTAGCTGATTTTCTTTCAGGTCCTCCAGGAAGTGCACTTATTAGCCAGTTGCTGAAAGTTAACAAGAAACATAAAAGTCTACTGGCATTCTCTGCTGAGTTTCTGTTTTCACACTGGGATAGCTAGAATTAAGCTGTTACCTCAATGTGCAGCCATCATGGAAGTCCATCAAAGCAAATTCTTCATGTAAATTCCTATTGTCTTCTATCCCTTTGCTCTTACTGACACTTTTGTTGTCTCTACTTATGCCTTAACAAGTTTTCCCCCAGCAAAACTTCATCTCATTCTCACCACCTTTTACATCTACCCCAACTTCAGCATAACTTTCGTTTTCTGCATATTACCTAACAAATATACACACAATAGTCACATTTTCTCAACTGCTCCCTGCTTTTTACACATCACTCCCTTTCTCCTACCCATAAATGTAAAATTATAATATGATATTTTAAACTTCACTGTGTATGCCAATTTGTCATGTATTAATATGCAATAGCTCTATATTTTACTTAGTGCAGTTTCTTTCTAGTATAACTGCCTTTCAGTTATTGTATGTCCATACTGTAATTTTAAGCCTTACACTTTTCTCTGTTGTATAAAATTACCTATTTGGTATCTGGAGCTGTTCTCCAAGGCCTCTGCTGAAAAGGGGCTACCACAGCCACTAGGACTACTTAGAACAACAAAAGCAATAACTGACTAAATAAATAAATAAGTCATACTATTAATGTGCATTGTTTTAAGTCACTTGGCAACTGGAATTGCTATCTGAAAGCCTTGGTATACAGTGTTAAGTGGCCATGTAAATTATATTATATAGGACAAATAATTCAACAAGTAGGAGTAAGGGCAAAATATTATATAAGAGATATAAAGAATGATTCTTTATGTAGAGTAGTTACAGTACACTGCCAGCAAAAGCATAATTAAAACTATTTTTATTATGTATAGCATTTATAATACTGAACTCTTTTTTTTTTATAGATGTAACTCATGTTTTGTTAAACAAAGAAGCTTGGTTAATGTTTATCTGTGAGAATCTGCAACCAAAAGGATTAAATAATGAATTAATTATGAAGTATCTTTTATAGAATTGGAATATCTATTCACATTTTTCATCTGTTTATTACTATTTATTTGTGTTTATCTATATGCATGTTTCTTACTTTTCCTTATTTTTATACACGATACATAAGTATTTGGCTGTAACTCATCTCATAGTTTAAAGAACTGATTTTGATTGTTTCCTTTGGATACCTAGCAGTATTTAATAAATGTTTGTTTAGATAGGTTTCAAAAATGTAAAGACATATAGCCAAAGTGCCAGTTCTCTTTTAAATTTTATCTTTTTAATAAAATGCATGTTTTATGAACCCTTTACAAATCCCCCTGTCTTTCCACAAGTATTTGCACATTCTTTCATGAATGTTAAGATTTCTTGCAATGAAAGTTTGATTTTGCTACTTAACTCCCCTTATAGTAATATACTAAATAAGTACAAGACTTAATGGCTGAGGGCTGCTTATAGAAGACTATAATTGGCAGGTACCTGAAGGGTTATTGGAAGACTTGTTGGAACACTGTGTTTTATATGGAGGAAAAGTCCATAGCACTAAACCTGTAGTCATCAAAACTAGAAACAAAGGCTCTTGAAAAGTAGATACAGACAGCTAAAAATCTGGGCACATTATTATCATAAAATTTGAATACTGAATAGCATATAACTTCCCACATTTAGTATTGACTGTGAGATATTAAATAGACAAATTTAAAGCACTTTGCTTACATTATTGTATCATTTTATTTCTCATATTATCATATCTTTATTTTGAGATGAGACTATTATAAACAAATCTTCTTTCTTTCAGTGCACTACCTCTCCTGTTTCAATGCATATGTTTGTTGTAAACTGAATGACAAAAAATACTCCATCCCCTAAAAAGCTATGTAAGTTTACAACTGTTACCTGGGAGTATAGTTTCATATGTCCAAAACTGTTTAAAATGTTCTAGTAAATGTCTTAATAAGGTATGCCATTATGTTTACCTGTAACATACACTTAGCTGATGATTTCAGATATAAAGACACACACACACACACAGACCATTTTAACTATCAATAATCTTTGCCACTGCATTAATTTAAATTTCAGGAAGGGGTGACTCAAGCAAGAATCCAGTGACACAAAATAATTTCTTTGGTTAAATGTATACGGATTTTAGTTCTGATGCAATTACACATTTCTGACAATAGTTTAACTTGAAAACTGCTGATAACCCTCTTCCAGTAGAATCCAAATGCAGAATTTTACATTGTGATAATATATTTATGACTTTATGCATTTTCCAGTAAATGAAACATGAATATATGCAAACATGTTATGAAATGAATAGAATACTTGCAATAAGGATGCTGTGAAATAATAATAATAATAATAATATCTGAAAGACAAACATGGAATTATTTCTCCACTATGCTTATAACATCACAAATGCTAAGTTCAGCCCTTTGCACTCCTAGTTTGTCATAACCATATATTCCAGTTATGAAAGGGTGATTTAAGATATCCACAAGTAAAGGCTATGATGGTATCTTACTCATACACATCCAGCTCCCCAGCACACACTACTCCTTCCTAACCACATTAATGACTGAAAGTGTGATCAAACAGCAGCAGGGGTCACTTATTTCTATCCATGAACAGCCTCTATACTCATCATTTACAACCATTATATTGATTGTAAACACCTAAAATACGACTGTGATCAAAATAAAACTAGTCTCAGTAATGTGCTCCAACTTGTTTCACACAAATGCACACTAGCAATGGAAAGCAATATAAATGGTTATTTAACCATTTTCTGATAGCAGTGACCAGTCACATTCATACACAGACTTCCTTCTACTGTACTCTGCAGACTGTTTACACTACAGACTTGTAATTATGATTTAAAAAATGGCCACAGTAATATATTTAAATTTATTTCATACAAACACATTGGTGAACTACAAAGCCATATCACTAGTTATTCATGATTAGATTATAGCAGGGGTCAGTAATGTTTAATCACAGACAGACTCTCTACCCCTAGTTATATTCACTTTTTGACTGTGTAACCTGAGATGTCTGACTGTTGTAAAAAAAAAAGCCCACATTAATGTATTTCTACTTGTTTCACAGAATGCACACCAGCCTTGCATAGGCCAGATCAATGACTGTTTAACTTTGATTAAATGACAGCAGTGATCAGTCAGTTTTCTCCACAGGCTGCCTCAGTACACGCAAGTTGCTGCCCCTTTGTTGACCTTGTACATGTTACATATCTGGCTGTGATCAAAACAAAAGTGTCCATAGTAATGTGATAAAAATGGCGCAATATTGTATTCCCACTTGTTTCATACAAATGCACACCAGACCTGCAAAATCATATCAATCATTGTTTAATTGTAATCAGATAGCAGCAAATGTTTGTCATTTCATCCACAGATTGCTCTTTACCCATGAAATACAGACACTTCATTTTTTGTTGATTTTTAAATAGTTACTTTGCCAATTGTACACCCCATATTTCTGATTATGAAAAAATAGCCAAAGCAATGTATTCTAACATGTTTCACACAACTACTTCCTGACTCTGTAACGCCAGATCAATGAGTGCTTAACTGTGATGAAACAATAGCAGGAGTCACTTTTTTTCCACAGATGACTTCTGTATCCATCAGTTATAGCCACTTTATTCACTCTGCGTACATTAGATGTCTAATTGTAATAAAATGGTCACAATAATGTACTTGTTTCACAGAAAAATACAGTAGCACTGCAGAGCCAAATCAATGACTGTTTAACTGTGATCAAATGAAAATAGGTCACTTTCATCTTCAGACTGTCTCCATACCTACCAGTTATAGTCACTTTATTATGTCCTCCTCAGATGTGTGATGATGATCGCACAAAATAAATAATGGATACAGTTTTGCACAATCCCTTAACAGTCCTACCAGAACAGCTCAGTGACTGTTAACTATAACCAAACAACAGCGGGCATTAGTCAATTTCATCCATGGACCTCTCTTTACCCATAGCCACTTTAGTGACTGTATACTGTGCAACTCAGGTGTCTGATTGTGATCAAATAAAAATAATGGCCACAGTACTGTATTTTGACTTGTTTTCACATGTGTGCATCTTGAATATGTGATTGTGATAAATAATATATATGGTAATGTATTTCTACTTCTTTCACTCACATCTGCTGACACTGCATACCCAAGCCAGATAAAAGTACAAAACATTATGGCCACAGCAATATATTTAAGATTTTTGCTGCCAGACACACAATATTCCACTGACCAGCACCATCAGTGATCACTTTTAACACAGAGTGATAAATAGGAGATATAGCACCTGCATTTAAATAATTCTCTGCTTTCAAAATAACCAGTTATAATCCTCTTCCAAGCGTTTTCAAATTAATTGTAAATTTAGTAAAACAAAACAAAGACACAAAAAATGAGAATCCATTGTAGTTAATGTTGGCAAAACTCATAATGGTATTATTGATGTCACTGTAACTTTAGGTGGCTGGAGAAAATTGATGCAGTGGCAGTCAGCTTTCCAGATTTGTGCTTTATTAAGAAGCATACCTCTTACCCTTGTTTCCTGTGATTGGTAGCATCACATGCCTAAGGCACTACTTTAACTATAAAGTTATCTTACATATCACTTAATTTCACATTTTAATAAATTGAGTTAATGGTGTGAAATTAGAAAGCAGAGGGAGACTAAATGTACAGCTACATATGATAAATGCTATAAAAACAGTGCAGTTTCATGGTTTGGTTATACTGCTTTGAGATTACACACCATTAATATACATGTTACACAATTCCAGGGCATATAGTGCTTCCAAACCAAGAGTCTAATGACTTCTTAAATACATCAAGTTTATGGGAGTGGTCAGGACTTACTGCACAGATAACTTATGCATTGTAGATGTAGTATCTTGGTGAATACTTACATAGTTGTACTTTATGTGTTGGTTATAATACTCTTTGATGAAAAGGTTTCATTGTATGTTGGTTCTCAAAGATACTGCAACAATGTGCACTTTATGCCCAATGCATATTAAACAGGGATTTCTACAGACTAAGGCATTTGGAGATATTCATGTCCTTCACAAAAGGATAATTATTTTAAAATGCTAGAAACAATGTGTAGGATCTAATCTGGTGCTGTATGAAATACTAACCTTGCAAGTCTATTTTTATCCTGGAACTATAATACCTTTAATTGTTTGTTTTGTAGTACACATTTTTCCATAAAGATGAGTGCTTTTAAACAGTCTTTTACTGTTTACTTGCACTTTCAGAGTACAGATACCTTACCTATTTAATTATTATGCAACAATTACATCTCATTTCGGGAGTATCCACTTGTAAAGTGGTCCAATGAGATGTTGCAGCATACAGAAAGTTATAGTGTGACTCCTTGACTTCAGAAAAATAAAGAAATTCAGTATAAGAGCTGAGTAAACCAAGTATTAAGGACACAGAAATGCTGATAATACGAATTACAAAGTTCACAGCTGTTTAGCTACTATCTCTGCAGGACTTTATTTTATAAAATTATCATGGCCTTCACAAACTTCACATGCATTTTCAAACAGGGCAGCTGGCGGCAGTTGGAAGAAGCACAGTAATTTCATTATCTCGACTTTAGGTCTGCATATGCTTGGTTATATGTACAGTCTGTGACTTGGCAGGCTTCACAGTCCTATTTCCTGTGGGACATATGTTCAAGTACATTCTTCTGCATTTGTAATGAGAATGCAGTGCGATACAACTATGAAGCGAGTATGATTGATATCCTACAATGCAGTGCAGCAGATGTTGTGGTAAGGCACCCACAGCTTGTATTTACCAAACTGGTAATCCAGGTGCCCTTAATATATGCAAGAAAAATCCTGTATAGAAATACTACTAAAAGATGAGTATTGGTGAAATAATATCTTCCATAAAAATTGCAGGTTGTTATAAATTAGACTGAAAAGTTCCAAAATGTCTGTGGAATATGTTGTTCTTCCTACATGTTGTTTATATATATATATATATATATATATATATATATATATATATATATATATGTATGCACATACATATACAATGACTAATTGTTAAAAAAATAACTCTACCAGTCCATATCATAATCATCTGAATTTGGAAAAAAGTAGGATTACTGATTTGTCCATGCCCTTGAAGACAGAAGGACATTGCGTTCTCTTCATGGCTTAGAAAGTGCCTGCTCTACATCACTATGAAGTGTTATTACCAAAAATAAAAGTTACACAAATAGCACCTTAGATGTGCTTACAGAGTCTGCCTAAATGCACAACTCAACAGATCAAAGAGGTTTTTTTTTAATAGAAAGCATCTAAAAAAAATAGACGAATCTCACATTTACTGAATGAATCATTTTTGTTTACTATCGTCCACTGAACATTCTATAAATCCTATATGAAGCATTGCTACCTAGTAAATGGGAATGCAGCAGTGGATACTTAACATACTTATAAACACAGAAGCTAGATCTTAAGGCAACGTGACAACATATAGTTATTTAATACTGTTAATTTAAAATTGATACTGTGCTTTATTTGGATTGAAGGGCTACTGCTTTCATAGCTTGTACAAGGTAAATATATTTTTAGATGTTTCGTTTGGGTTTGAAAATCAGCTAATACTTATTTTGTAATTCCTTTTCTATGTCCTCAGTTTAATATTTTATTAGATAAACTCAGTCTACATTTTAATTGCATCAGTCATATTTGAAAAAAAAATGAATATGCCCTGCAATGAGTGGAACCTCTTCCTTGAATATACTTTTAGTTACCCCTTGTATAACAAGTCACAGGGGCTACTTAACATGTCATTGACATAAGTAATGGAACAGGAAATGGTATTTTGAACTTCCTTTGAATGTGAATTAGCTCCTCCTTGTGACAAGTAATAAACCAGACTGTTTTCATGTAAAATGAAAAGCAGCTACCTGGCTATCATTTTCCAGAAAATAGAAGGAAACCTGTCCTGGAAGCTCAAGAAATGTGATTAACGATACCTTCTGAATAAATCCATCCATCCACCCACCCACAACCCCTTTTCCCCATTTTGCACATGGGGTCAAGGTGTCACTTCAACAGTGACAATCATCTAAAACGAAAGTTTACATTGCTGGGTAGCTAGCCATGCCACAGTAGTTCTTCCACACTACACACTTGTATGCACACTCACACCTATGGCCAGTTTAAAGTGTCCAATCCACCTACTGCATGTCTTTGAAATGTGGGAGGAAACCAGAGCACCGAGAGGAAGCCCATATGAACACAGGGAGAACATGCAGACTCCACACAGGAGGCACATCAGCTGAGAACTGAACTGGGGGACCTCTTGCTGTGTGTCAACACTATCCACTGCACCACTGTGCCACCCTGATAGCAATGTTGTGTAGTGTAATTTTAAGTGCTAGTGCATCCTTGCGCATGACTGTTCACATGGTTTGAAGTACTGACATGAAAAGAATGAAAGCTTGTTTTTATTTCCCACAAGAGCTATTGCTACTAGATCTTACATCAATAATACCGTGACCCACCAAACAGTGTGTAGTTCTGGGTAAAGGAGTATAATGTTTGAAATATATTGAAGGTGTACAATTTTTAAAGTTGTATAATGTTTGAAACCTATTTTTTAATTAAAACGTAAAGCTGATTGTGCAGAAGATGTCACCTGACTTTGTGTGAAATCTCTTAGAACTTGAGCAGCCAGCTGCTATTGTTTTTTTCCTTAAAATCCTGCTTTGAACTATTTTATTTGTTAATTTAAGTTTGTTTACTGGAGTAGGACACTGATCAGCAACTAAACCATTTCAGGCCTAGCCCAGGTTGCAAGATACATCAACAGTAACTAAACCAATAAACATCAGTTACAAATCTGAGCATACAAAGTAAAATGTTTGATTCATTTTGATTGCAACATAGTAATGGGTAAAGAGTAAACAATTGCATATAGAAAAATAAGCAGATAAATTTAGAGTGACATGGCAGAGATAATAGAGGTAAAAAGCTATGTACAGATATACAGGTTTTGGCAAACAGTAGGTAAGAAGACCAGTGTAAACAGAGGTTAGATACAAGGGTTAAATGGAGGTGTTAAGTAACGTGGCTGGAGTCAGGACATTTTGCACTGTTTATCTTTCAGCAACTGTGGTTTAAACTGTGGTCTGAACTTGGTCTGTTGTTAGGCCTTCCATAAGAATGTATCACAGGGTTTATATACGATTCCCCAGGTCATGTACTTACTTGACTTATTGCTTTGTGCTGAATTATATTCCAGAATAATTATTTGAAGATAGTCACCTAGTGACATGGATTGTTCTGCCAAAAACAAAATCTCATAGGTTATAACAGTAAACATAAGAATGATCTTCCCCAACCTTATCTGAGTTAGGCCAACTCATGGATAGTAATATAGAAGGGTCTAAAATCTCACAGAAAAAATTTAAGTGGAAATATCTATGCAGTCATACATGGTTCTACCAAGTTAAAACATCCTGATGACTGTTTTCTCTCCACATCTACTTTAGTAACCTGGTTTTCTGTCTTTTCCTTCTTGTCGTACTTTACATTCCATCTGAGTTAACACTAGAATGTGTAACAAACATTTACCTCTTTATCCTATATGAAATGTTGCATTTTTTTGCACTTAGTTTGTTTCATTTATAGTTTATGTTGTTGGAGCATCATCTCTTGGACTTTCATACCAGTAGACACTGAACAGTTGGTAAACTGTGGAGTTGTGAACTGAGCATACTGCTGGCAGTGGATTTATGTCTGTTCTGTTTACCACCCTCAGACAGATGATCTGACTACAAACACTTTGACCTGTGCAGGCCGGCATTCACTTGGCATCACAGAAATACTCCTGTCAAACTCCAGGATATGCAAAATAAATTTTCAGTTCTCTTATAGAAGGCAAGGTTTCCTTCAAGATCTTCACTGCACACACACACACACACACATGTTTCTGTTCTGAACTGTGTAAAAGGCTACCTGTCTATTTTACAAGCACAATATTGGGTTGAAAACTGTGACATCTGACTTTTAAGGCTGTTTGCTGTGGGAAAGTATTGGTCACAGCAAAATTAACACTACTTCATTGGTCAATATCCCTAGATATCCAGTGGAAAGTCCCACCTAGTAAAACCCTTCCATCCAGCTCTTCAACATAAGCCTTTTCACTGGTTATTTATTTATTTATTTCCAGTTTGCATATCCTGGTTATGTCCCTGAGGTGTGTTGAACAGGAACAGCAGCAGTAGAGCCCTTGCATAAAGACAGTTCCCCTTCTGGCCATGCTAATTACAGCTGATGTAGCCTCACCAGTATAATCTGGAGGCTGTAGAATGTGTTGTAGCTGATCTAGTAAACAATAATGTAGGTGACATTATATCTTGTGTTACACACTGGTTTGACTTTGTAAAAGGCATATCATGCCTGTTTCACTTTTAGACTTCTTTGAATGGGTTACAGAGGGCATGGATAAGGGGCATATTGTGCATATTAGTTATATGAAGCTTGCGAAGGCCTTTGACACTATCCCCCATGCTGGGATTATTTAAAAACTCTGTCAACTCAATATTAACCCATATATACTTTGCTGTATCTGTAACTGGCTGTTTGACAGAGCCCATACCATTAAAATCATAAGTATTTGGTCTAGAGAGAAAATAAATACAATTAGTGTCTCACAGGGCTCTGTCCTGGGCACCCACCTCTTTGGTATATAATTCTGTGACATAAATGCTAACATCAAGTGACTGTGGCTGACCAGGTTTAATTGCAAGCAGGGAGTAGTCATCAAATCCCCTTATGATACTCAAATTCTCCAGCAAAGGCTAGACCAAACAAATGCTTGGCATATTAATTATGGGCTTGCACTCATCACTGAAAAATTTGGCATCACTGCCACTTACCATATAGAACACATTCCACTTGAATCTGACACAGTTATTAGGGACTTGGGTACATATGATGATAACAAACTCTCCTTTGATCACCGTGTCTCTGTGGTGGTTAGAAATACCTTCTAAATTGCAGAGCTTATCCTTCATGATATGTCCTCAAGATCTAAATAAGTTATATCCAACTTTATTTATCCCTTATTAGGCAAGCCATTGAATATAATGCACCATTCAGCATATAACTCACCATGCACCTAAACCACCTTCAGAGATCCCAACAGTTCCTCTCTAAAAAGACTTCCGGTCTCAGCACCCTCAGCTTCTCTGATCCCTGTCCTTCTACTCATTGTCACACACACTCCTGAGGGATGATCTCTGCTTAGACTTCCATACTATGAATGACACAACACTCTTTAAACTCTTTCACCTAAATAGAACCAATAGCAAAGCAAGCACCTGTTCTAGAGATTTAAACCTGTGCTACTACATCAATATACCAGATGGCATGACAGATGTCCATCCCAGCATATCCCTCATTTCTGGATTAGGCACACCTTACTTATCAAGCAATATACTTCCCCAGCAACCTTTATATTCAACTTGGATGGGTTGGTTGCAAATTTTGACCAGGGATAAACAGAGAAAGTTTACTTAATGGGGGTGGGTGGGGCATATTAGCCTCTCACCAGTATTTGAGGTGTGTAATTGCTAATTGTCTCGATGATATCCATGACTGTAATCTAGTAAATAGATTAGTAAGAATGTATGAACTTATGAGATAGACACAGGGTCACCCACTAGGGTAAAGACTTCAGTAAGTCTTCCTATGCCAGAAGACTCTACAAGGATACCCTAAACACTGAACATGTGTTGAGTTTAGTGTTTGGTGGGATCTGAGCTTACAGGAATTCATCCATTAGTAGCATGATCTGACACCTGTGTTGGGCCCTGTACAGGCTTGTCTGGCCCACAGCAATGCTGCCTTTGGTGTGCAGTACCCCCCAGTGTTAAAGTCCTTTTCCTTAACAGCCACTGCTCTTGTCATTTACTTATCACTGCATACACTGTAAATATTATCTGTGAAATTCCAATAGGGCATGACCTTTCTTCACTGGGATGCTTCAGGGTAAAAGCTCTTATTTACAACAAAAATACAGAAATACATACTGCAGCTAAATTGTGTCCAGCATATAACAGAACAAATAAAGATATATTTCAAACAGACACCTTTAAAGCAATATGGAATTAAATCTCAGCATTACACTGTAGTGTGCAAGTTGAAAAATATGTAATAGACATTCTCCATGTACAAAGATACATTTCTGCAATAGGCACAGTTAAGTAATACTACAGTTCCAGAGAAAGTTAAGTAGAGGACATATCCAGAAGTAGAGGAATCATGTGATCAGCAGAAGGAGACAAGTCAAGTAAAAATGCAACAGACAAGAACAAAAAAATAATAAAATATGAAAGGAGGAAGAGCCAAGACAAGTTAAGGGGATGTGACAAGAACAAGAAAAATGAAAGTGGAAAGGGATGGAGCTACATGAAGAATGAGAGGCAAAAGATCAACTAAATGATAGCATAAAAAAGAGAGAAGAAAATAAGCTAAAAGAAAGGTGGATTAAAATCGTTGTCATGTGATATAGAGGGGCATTTCTAGTTCAAAGCAAAGTGAGAGTTAATGGTTGATTTGAAAGCTATTCTACCAGGGGATGGTCTTAAGCTCAGGGAAATGTGTCCGTAAATTTGCTACATCCACAGACAAGTCATATTTACATTTGTTTCTAGCAGCTGGTGCTTTCATAAAGATGAAATGCAATGACTTTAAATAATTGAAATGACTATTTTGGCCTAGGGTTTTGCTTCGAGCAGGACAGTTTGCAAAGTAGAGGAGGTGGTGATCGAGACTTCGTTGTGTCATGGTAAGATAGTGGTGGGATTATATATAGAATTAAAAGATAATAATTTGACCTGTCTTATAGAGGTAGGTGTCTAGTTTAATATCCTTAATTTAAGCTATACGCAATATTTTCTTTAAACAAATAGGCTTGAAAAATAAGACAAAATGACGAAAGGTGTGGGAAATTATAGTTTTTTCCTTGCATTCACAAAGTAACTAGTTATTTTTTCCATTAGCAAATGTTTTCAGTTGCAGTCAGGAAGTCTTAACAGGTGCAAGCAATTAATCACAATAGGTCTGAAAAGTGTGCTACTATTGAAATCTACAAAAGTACTTTCACAATTTTGTAGAGTTGCTAGCTGTTTTTATTTCTATTGCCAATTGTTTTCACTTGGAGTCAAGAAGTCTATAGGCATAAGGAGTTAATGTATTCTGAGTTAATTGTACAAAATACATTGTAATTAACATTTAAAAATAGTTTGGCAAGCAGTTTTGTGAAAAATAAATGAAGTTTGAAACTGTGGGAAGTGAAATAAGTTAGACACTGTTACCTTCTCATCAGCCTTATTACTTTATTTAATAAAACAGTGCAAAATTTAGTTTTTATTTAAAGGTAGTCAGTGCATCTTCTCTTGGGATTAAAAGTTAGTTTACTGAAAGCATGCAAGCTATGTTTCATATCTAGTAGGGGAAAAGTGGTAAGAGAAAAATATACAGCAATCAGTGTAAGTAGGAATAGAGACTGTAACATGCACTTTAGCATGGGTAACCTTAATTCTAAAATGAGTAGTGCTAGTAGGTACAGCTGTTGATTTGGGGTAGTTGCTTCTCTCTGGATAGGTAAGCTTCCTTTTTGGACAATGCACATAATTTTTGCATTTGACTTAAGTTAAAAATGAATGGAGATTCTGAAAATCTATTTCATTTTTTGAACTTTTTCTAGTGAAGAAAACGTCTTGAAAATGTGACATGGGATCAAGTGGAGATGAGAAGAAGCAACTACATAAGAGACCAACTTGTAAAACATTACTCTGTTCATCTAAGCTGAATGTTGGAAATAAACATTCAAAAGAACTGTCGTGCATAATAATGGAAGTAATAACTTTTTATCATAATAGCTACCCCATCAGTATTAGCATGGAATATAAATGTCCTCACAGGTATAGGCAAAAGCAAAGAATAACAAGTTGAGTGGTACTGTAGGAACTGCAGGAATCAAATCCACCATGATGGAATTAGTAAAAAAATGTTTATAAAGCACTACACACTCTCAAATAAATGCATTAACATTTATCACCTACAAAAACGGACTTCATCAGATAAAATATAGTAACAAAGCCAAACCCTTAAAGAATGCTGAACTGTATTAAGAAGTGTAGGATGCAAATAATGTTACAGGAGCCACATTTGATATAAATGAGCATGCAAATTTTACAAAGAAAAGACTTCAGAGTAGACATTCAGCAGAATTTTAGTGACAAAGGAAACAGAGTAATAAAACTCATTGTTAGAAATGCTTCAATAGTGTTAGAAGAGGAAAGAGGAAAATAGTGACAGATTTGTTGTGGTAAAGGGTTACTGGCAGAAGAAAATTTTGAGATTGGCATGTATTTATATTCCACCTAAATTATTATTATTTAGCTTGAGAGAATTTGGGGAGAAATAAACTTTCAGTGGGGAATGTCATTTATAGGTGGGGGACTGGAACCCGATTTGCAATAGGGAGGATATATCAGGAGACCTAGAGGGGAAACATAACAAAAAAGGGTAGATGTTTGAAGAAATATATTTGATTATTTTGTATGGAAAATGTGAGTTCAGTAGCAAAAACTCAGACAGCATTTATATATTATTTTCACAGGTACAATAACCATGCTAGACTGTTTAGAAATTATATTTACAAGACCATGGGCCGGATTCACGAAGGCTTGCACGGAGTCTA
Source organism: Protopterus annectens (assembly GCF_019279795.1). Taxonomy (NCBI): domain Eukaryota; kingdom Metazoa; phylum Chordata; order Ceratodontiformes; family Protopteridae; genus Protopterus; species Protopterus annectens. The sequence goes on along the minus strand of NC_056726.1, from coordinate 300,534 downwards.
AGAGTAGTGTAAGACTCCATGCAGCCTTCGCGATCCAGGAACAGCCCAAAGTCCGTGTAAGAGTCAAGCTAAAACGGCTCTTACACGGAGTGGGCGTGGATAAGCTAATCAACTCACTTGCAGCCGAATAGTATGCAAATGAGGCTGATTAGCGATCCAGGAAGCCCAAAACAGCTCATGTAAGAGCCGTTTAGCTGCAGAAATGTACTCAGTTGACAACTGAGCACGTTTCTGCAACACGGCAATGGAGCCATGTCAGCTCCAAATAAAGGGTGCATATGTGATAGGCAGCATGCCAATGGCCAAATATGTGGCCATTGGCAAGGTGACCATGCAAATATATTAAAAATATAAAAGTTTTTTTCGGCGATTGGCGATGTTTAAACCCAGCGCAGCCCCGCACGAAGGGGCTGCGCTGCATAGGACATAAAAACGAAGGTTTGAAACCCACAAATGTAGGTTTTATGCAATACATGGAATGTCAATGGAGGGACCAGCAGAGCAAAACCAACATGGCCACCATGTAGTGGTTGCTAAGGGGGGAAGCTGAGTCTAAGAGATGTAACTAAGCATTAGTAGGCAATCTGATGCAAATGAGTGTAAGGATACTGAATTCCACTGTCACATAGCAAATGGGCACATTCTGAGTAGTGTAAGAGTTACATACGGGGGAGGAACAGAGTAGGAGATAGGTGACATCACAGGGGGGAATGGTAGAAAGATATGTAGTTCATTGGAGGTTAGAGTTACATGACAGATGTCAGACAGATATCAAGGAAAGAGGTGTGCCACTAAGTAAACATGAGAAAGTCAAGAAATGGAAGGTGTACACTGTTGCCTACACCAAAGTTTCTTGCTGGACGTGTATGCGCACATGTGCGTGCCACGAAACGCGAGTAAGGCAGTGTGCGTGCGTGTAAGGCAGACTCAGCATGTGGGAGCGTGTTGGGAGATCTTTAACACCGTGTGCGCGGGCGTGCACGTGTTTAAAACCAAATAAGCAGATTCTGAACTGTGTAAGTATGTGTGCGCGCGTGTAAGCCACTGTGAGCGTGTTTCTGCTGGTTTGCACACGGCTCCACCCTGAGGAAACAGAAAGGAAAAAGGAAGCAACAGATGTAGTAGGAAGTTAGCAGGGAATACTGCTGGAGCTAGCAGGTGAAAACAATTAGATGCAGGCAATTACACAGGCAGAATACTAGGCCAGCCCAGCACTTAAAACTCTGCAAACAGCAGTGCAGAATGTTTCTCTCAAGAGACACTGCAAGACAGGAGTTAAGTTATCAGAAGTGAAAACTGAAAAGCTGAACTCAGAGCAGAAATGTTAGGGGCTGCCATAGCTGTCATAATGAGACATAGGCGACTTGCTGAGGGTGGTGACAATGCAGATGGTGCCAGACAACCCACAGTGAGGAGACGGAGAAGAGTGTACAGGCCCAGGGTCACCTACCATGGGTTACATGAGCTGGAGATAGTAGAGCGCTATAGAGTGGACAGAGACCTCCTGCAGCAAATAGTGGAGCTGTGCAGGCCACGCCTCACACACAGAACCAACAGAGGGGAACCCATCCCAATGGAAACCAAGGTATGTGTTGGCCTAAGGATACTAGCAACAGGTACCTTCCAGAGACCAACTGGCGATATGATGGGGATATCACAGGCATCAGCTTCCAGGGTACTGCACCAGTTCCTGGATGCCATGTCAGCACATGTCGGTGATCATGTATACTTCCCCAATGCCTGTGAGGTATTGGTCAGCAACATGCGTCTCTTCCAGCAAATAGCGGAATACCCTGAGGTAGTGGGTGCAATAGACTGCACGCACATACGCATCAAAGCACCAGCCGGTGAGCGGGGTAGGGCATACATCAACCGCAAGGGCTTCCCCTCCATCAACTGCCAGGTCGTGTGTGATGCCCAGGGCATAATAATGAATGTGTGTGCTGGCTGTAATGGGAGCTACCACGATTCCCACATCTGGCATTTGACGCAGCTGTACCAGACATTTGCCAATGGGGACATCCCACACGGACACCTAGTGGGGGATGCAGGGTATGCACTGGAGCCGTGGCTGATGACACCCATCAGAAACGCACACACACCTGAACAGGAACGCCATAATGAGGCACACGCACAAACATGTAATGTAATAGAGAGTGTGTTTGGGCTGCTCAAGTCACGGTTCCGGTGTCTGGACACATCTGGTGGAGCCTTGCAGTACACACCAACTACATGTACCCAAATTGTCATGGTATGTGCTATGCTACATAATATGATCTTGCGAAAACAGCTGCAGCAGGACCAGCATAGGGCTGGGCCAAACAGCCCCCCACCATTGCCAAGGCCACCACAGGCACAGCGTGACTCAGAGGAGGAACAACCTGAGCCTGCCCCAGTAGGCAGAAGGAGGCGTGCCCAGTATGCCCTGGCCTTGGCAAAGAGGCAACGCATAGCACATACATTGGCTCAGTAGGAACCTTGGGACTGATACCCCTCTCTGACTCACTCATATAGTAACAGGGATGCCTAACGTGACACAGCCTGCTCTCAAACATGTACAGGGAAATGTAATATGCGCATCCGACAGAGGCAGCCCTGCAGCACCACCTGAGGCATGAATGCTATGTGTTAAGTAATGTAACACCAAGTACCATATGCACACCTGAGGACCCTGACTAACATCCTACCCTCAACAAGCAGCATGCCACAACATGACAACGAGATGATCAAGTGCAACAATTGACTGAAGTATCGCAGTTACTCAAAGGGGACCCAATGTGTGCCAGTCTGGGATGACATGCTGAGCATGACATGATGCACCACCTGCTAGGACTGGCGTGCACCTATCAGTGCAGGCTGTATGGATACTGGCAAAGGCTGTTGTCATGCACAGTGTGCCCTGAATAGGTAAGGCTCAAAACACAAACCTATCTCCATAGGTACCAGAAGGGATAAGAATAAGATAAGGGATAAGTTGAAACAGCAAGATGCATGCAGTCTAAGCTCACCCAGTATGGAGAATGTTGATAACTGTGCTGTAACAGAAAACTGAGGCAAGGCTCACAACAGCACCCTAACACTACCAGGTTACACCTCATACTGTGCTGTACAGCCTCAAAACTTGGAACAAGCTACAAAAGGAGGGTGACTAGCAAGAATAGTCAAGGATAACCACACCCCCATGTTGGTACCACCACAAAAAGCAGCATGGACTAGCCATGCTCAAGTGACAGTGGCTAAAACTGCCCCCCAGTTTATAGCCTGCTACAGACTACTGGCCCAACACCAGGAACTGCATCCGGCCTATGCTGGAATACATGAATATATCAAGTCCTCCAAACCACATTATATTGGGCGACTGCAAATACCCAGACATATAGACTGGGAGCATTATACCAGCTGCAACAGTGTAGGACAAAAGTTCATCGAAACCACAAACCAAAAGGCCCAGGAACAACGTACCACCCCCACAAGAGGGGTAAGCATACTGGATGTGATAATCAGCAACATGGGTACAGGATGTCAAGATGAGAAGTGTATTGCTCACTGGTAAAACCAGACCATATAGTAATCACACTGGATATACAAATCCTGGCCACAGTCCCTGGCCGGAAAACCACAGTGGAAAACATGTGCTAAGCAATATTTGCACACCTCCAAACTGATGTGGAATCCATTAAAGGTCCCGCAGGTGCAAAATATGGGCCACACCTCAGAACCTGTAATACAGCCATTCCATGAACACTGCCAGGAATGCTTGGATTATGCAGTCCTAAATTAAAACAAGACACAGTGCCTAAATCTGGCATGGTGGACACCAGCCATAACCAAAACATGCAAGAGAATGAGGAAGCTACTACATGATAGAGCAAACATGAACAATGAAGTAATTACTGATCAGTAGTATGGCAATAAAATCTGTCCACACATGCAATCCACTAAGGCCAGCCACAACAAGTGGAATCTGTGAATCCTGAGGCAATGTTACACCTGCCCCAAGTACACAGACAACCCCAACTCCACCCAAGAAATACAAATATATGTGAGAGATGCAACCATCCATCCAAACTGGAGGCTGAGCTCCCTCAACTCAGTACTCCCAAAACAAGTCAGTAGGAGAAGGTAACCACACACACCACAAACACATACCCACATAGACCTATCACAACTGCAAACCAAACACATAAACACAGAAATACATTCCCGGAGGCAGAAATCACAAACACAGCACACCAACAGAGGCCTCTAAAGCAGACACCCAATGAAACAGCCTCCAAACATAGCACATGCAACACATAGCACACAAAGCTGGTGTGCCAAACAGTCACAGGCCAGAAGGAGAAACAACATGCCTGATACAGTTGTAATAGGTGACTCCATAGTCAGACACACTGCTGTCCCGCACACCAGACTGAACAAGGGAAAGGGTACAGTAAGCTGCCTGTAGGCTGCCACAATATGCCACATAACAGAAATATGTAGGTCACTCCAAAGCAAGTAGAAATATGATGCAGTCATAGTCCATGCTGGTGTGAATGACTTGAGATGTACTGCCCTAGACTACATGTAAAGAGACACAGATGAACTATCCGATTATGTAGTCCAGGCCGATATGACACTCACCGTTCGCAGCATCCTACCCTTACCAAGAATAATGCCACAGTACAAACACGGAATGATCAGTCATAGCAAGTAGCACACTTACTGGTGTCATTCCAAGGGGATCCAATGTCTGTCTGCTCGGGATGTCATGCTTGACAAGCCACGCAGCTGTCCTTGGGATGGCCTGCACCTGTTACCCCTGTGCGTCTGAATATTGGATAAGGCCTTTGCCACCTCCATAGAGCCTTTTGTAGGCAAGGCTGAAAAGACTGACCCACCACCCTAGAAAACATAAGTGGGAAGAAACATAAGGGAAATGCTGACCAATGCCAGATGTGTACACCCCAATATGCATGCTCCCGAGGCCATCCCCAGAATAGAGAACATCGATGTCTGTGCAGTGACAGAAACCTGCTGCAAGGCTCCTGACAGCACACCAGCACTACCAGGTTATACCATGCACCATGTGTCATGGCCCCAAAACCTGGAACAAAACATAAAAGGAGGGTGAGTATCCATAGGCAGCACAGACACCCATACGTCCAGGTAACTGACAATGCACAAGGCAGTGGAGTTCACCCATGTGCAACTAACTGTAGGCAAGACTGCTGTGCAGTCTGTAGCATGCTACAGACCGCACTCTCACACACAATAACCCCCCCCAACCGTCCTGAAGACACTGGACAGTATGAATGTCCCACCAAATACCAAACAAGGTACCACGAATTACCACATAGGTGGTAAACCATTATGTATGGAAGGAGTAACCAGGGACCTAGGGACACAAGTGGACAGTAACCTGTTATGTGAAACCCACATTGCCAATGTGGCTAGGAAGACTGTCTACATTTGACACCGTATCAGGAAAGGAGTCACATCTATGGCAACAGAGGTCACTGTGCCCCTATACTTTTCTCTAATCACACCCATAATCTAGTACAATGCCTCATATGAGATCTACCTTACCTGACACCTGCAGCAGTTAGAAAGACCTCAAAGGTACCTCACCAAGAGGATAAAGTGTCTCAAATATATGTCATATGCTGCCTGGCTGTAGACACCCCAGCTGAATCCAGTCACATACTGCCCACACAGAGGCATTGCATGCCTGTTGTAGGAGGCCATGCCCAACACAGGAGTAATGGACATGCTCCACCCCAGAAAACACATATCCATTGGAGCTGCGAGAGTGAGAGATGTCAACCTCAACAAATAATGAAATAGGATGTGCCGGTGGGACAGATACATAATCCAGAGGCTCCCCACACCCTGGACCAGAATCCCACTCCATGTTAGGCAGAGCCCCTCACTGACACTGTTCAACAGGAATCTTGCCAAGTGGATGGATGATATTAGAGTTACAGTGGGGGTCTTCACTGTGTCATGTCCAGACAGAGGCACAGCAAAGCAAATCATAAATGGCCATAATATCCACATAGCAAGGGGTCTCAAAAGCCACACACACTCTGGCTAGGCTAACAAATGCCCAGGGTGGATAGCCTAGTATGAACCTATGAACCTATGTAGATACAAATTGTACAGGACACTAAGGATAATCCCAAGGCTTACACAACTGATGGTAGGAGCCATGTTGGGAATTCACAGATATGCCCTGAATCACACAAATACCACAAACACACACACATATTGCCAACATACATCCTGACAGGTGCAGTGCAAACCCCCCCCACAAATGCAGAATATCTATCCCAGCAGACTGCTGGCCCCCTGACATTGCAGATGCTGAGGTAACAGACAACATCTCCAAAGCAAAACACACAGCAGCAATGGTATGAGATGGTGTCCTGGGCTTAGTGCAACATGGACTCTAAGATGAATGGAATGCCAAACCACACTACTGCTCAATGTCAGCCTTACCACTGAATATGTACCCAAAGAGCAGTGTACAACAACAGTGGTCCTTCTCAACAAAGGTGTTGCCTGAATGGATACTGAACAGTACTACCCCAGAATCCTGAGAAGCTCAGTTTGCACAGCTATGGAAAGGATCAGCATGTACCACAGACATAAGGATGTTGGGGACCTACTGACACCGGACCCAACCCAGTGTGGCCTTCTCAAGTGCAGATCCTGCCCCTAACCATGTTTGACTCAATTGAAACAGTCATTAAGATCATTGATGAGGGCAATGTGCTCCACACAGTGTATCTGGACCTTGCAAAGGCTTCTGTACATTACCCTACATGTTCAGTATAGATAGGCTCACCAGCTTAAATATAAACCCACATGTCAGTAGAGGGGTTGCAAACCAGACCAAGGACAGAACAGACATGGTCAGACATGCTTCAGCCATGTCAGACTACAAACCAGATATAACTGGCATCCCACAAGGCTTTGTCCTGGTATCTCCCTCGTCTGGTATATATGTCCCATAGGTACAGGCAAACATGGAAGGACTGTGTCCTAACATTTTGCAGAGGACTACAAACTGCTCACCACATATGATCCACCAGCTGACACATGCATCCCACAAAAGGGCCACATAGAAACAGACAACTGGTGCCATAGCCATGTCAGCAAGCTAAGTGCAGAAACGTGTATAGTCAACCCCCGTGGATATACAGTAAGTGCCCACCAATTACCACAAAGGTGTTAACCCATTATGTAGTTAACATGTAATGAGAGACCTGGGGACACAGGGTGATAGATATCCTGCATTGGACAAACATGTGCTGTAGTGTTTACAGAAACATACCATATACCCACCTAATCATGAAGGCTGTCAGATCTACATAAGGGAGGTCATTGTGGCTCTGCAGTCATCCTGCATCAGTGGTACAATCGACTACAATAGCCCCTGTGGGATGTACCTCAGCAGACACCTCCATCAACTGTAAAGTCCCCAACAGTACCTCATCAGGAGTATCAAACAGCCTGCACAGATGCCATGTGCTGCCTGTGTTGCTGGCATCAATAAACATGCTGCACCTTGTACAATCTGAATGGCAGTGAGCTATGCACATGACAGACCTGAACCCCAGCACTGACTTATATAGGACAAGCTGTACTGTGTGATCCATAACACAGAAGCCACTCCCACCCATGAGTGAACCCTCAGCACAGGCTACCCATAGAGTCACTTATCAATCTTCCTCAATAGGAATCCTGATGGGTGGACGGGAGATGGTAGGTTTATCCTGGGTATCACTGTCATGTCACAGGTAGACAGAGGCACAGTATACTAATCATGACATATGTCATGGCAAACTCCTCTTACAATGTGTGTTGAAGGACAAACACACTCTCCAACTTGCATTAGACATGGACTAGGGCACATCGCTAGTGTTTGCAATTGTACACCTATGTTGTGGAATACACTAACAATGTTGGACAAGCCTGGTGTAAGTAGTTCATATCTGAACAGAATGCAACATGGTCAGATGTACACAACTGGCCCCAACCAGGCTGTTGTGCCCACTATCGAAATGTAAAGCAGTGATAGCAGTAAAGCCCAGGATACTGTCCACCACAGTCAAAGTACTACCAGTACACTATACAGTACTACAGTGTTAGGTCAGTGTGAAAGGATGTTGACAACTGTATGCAAAGTATCCCATGCAAACACTGCAGGCACAGTATAATCCTGTTGTGTTCACACACAAAGCAGTTGTACAGTAACTACACAACATGACACACAACCCACAACCATAAACGGGTGATAGTTGTTGAAGTTCACACACATCCACAAATGTGGTGGGCTGCAGAGTCCAACATATGGAATGCTCACACTGGGCATGCTCACACACTTTGACAACATGCCATGGGAAGGCTGAACTGGGCATGCTCACACACTTAGGCCAAATCTCGGTTTAGCAGTTGGACACACATATCTGGTATTGTTATGTGTTATGCCAGGAACCAACCACATTACAGCAGTCTGCCCAGTGCACACAGTTAAATGACTACAGAGACATATGTGATATAGTGGATCCCTCCCATATGCAAACATCTTCCACAGATGCAGAAGTTGTTCATACAAACAGGGAATGCTATGGCAATAAAAATATGCAAACAGTCTATCAGCAACAACTAATGTGCATTTGACAATTAAACATAATGGTGTAGAGGTCAACACTAGGCTGTTTGCCCTAGGGAATGACAGCTTAGCCATAGTGTGCTTGGTGTCTGCCTCCCCACAGGATGCACATTCCCCTTTCTAAACACAGATGATGTCAGCACCCTATAAGTACAGCAGGAGAAAAGAAACTTCCCAGTAATCCGAATAGCGCGCTCTGCTAATGCGTCCGTCTCAAGTGTCATAACATAGTTAGGTAGGGGTTTCAAATCCTGCAAATGCTCAGTGTGTGTGTGTGTGTGTGTGTGTGAGTGGGGTTGGTGTGTGTGTAAGTCTGTGTGAGGGAAATGTCCCTTTTGGCAAATAGGAAAAGACACTACAGGATGCACATTCCCTTTCTAAACATCGATGATGTCAGCACCCTATAAGTACAGCAGGAGAAAAGAAACCTCCCAGTAATGCGAATAGCATGCTCTGCTAATGCGTCCGTCTCAAGTGTCATAACATAGTTAGGTAGGGGTTTGAATCCTGTGAATGGCAAGTGTGTGTGTTTGTCTGAGGGGGGTTTGTGTGTGTGAGGGAAATGTCCCTTTTGGCAAATAGGATAAGACACTACAGGATGCACATTCCCCTTCTAAACACCGATGATGTCAGCACCCTATAAGTACAGCAGGAGAAAAGAAACCTCCCAATAATGCGAATAGCGCGCTACGCTAATGCGTCCGTCTCAAGTGTCATAACATAGTTAGGTAGGGGTTTGAATCCTGCGAATGGCAAGTGTGTGTGTTTGTCTGAGTGGGGTTAGTGTGTGAGGGAAATGTCCCTTTTGGCAAATAGGATAAGACACTACAGGATGCACATTCCCTTTCTAAACACCGATGATGTCAGCACCCTATAAGTACAGCAGGAGAAAAGAAACCTCCCAGTAATGTGAATAGCGTACGCCGCTAATGCGTCCGTCTCAAGTGTCATAACATAGTTAGGTAGGGGTTTGAATCCTGCGAATGGCAAGTGTGTGTGTTTGTCTGAGGGGGGTTAGTGTGTGTGAGGGAAATGTCCCTTTTGGCAAATAGGATAAGACACTACAGGATGCACATTCCCTTTCTAAACACCGATGATGTCAGCACCCTATAAGTACAGCAGGAGAAAATAAACCTCCCAGTAATGCGAATAGCGCGCTCTGCTAATGCGTCCGTCTCAAGTGTCATAACATAGTTAGGTAGGGGTTTGAATCCTGTGAATGGCAAGTGTGTGTGTTTGTCTGAGGGGGGTTAGTGTGTGTGAGGGAAATGTCCCTTTTGGCAAATAGGATAAGACACTACAGGATGCACATTCCCTTTCTAAACACCGATGATGTCAGCACCCTATAAGTACAGCAGGAGAAAAGAAACCTCCCAGTAATGCGAATAGCGCGCTCTGCTAATGCGTCCGTCTCAAGTGTCATAACATAGTTAGGTAGGGGTTTGAATCCTGCAAATGGCAAGTGTGTGTGTTTGTCTGAGGGGGGTTAGTGTGTGAGGGAAATGTCCCTTTTGGCAACTAGGTGAACAGACTACAGGATGCACATTCCCCTTCTAAACACTGTTCAGCAGACGGCCATGGCTCTGGCACAAGTTGTCTGTTGCTATGATGCCCCTTTGGAAGATGCTTGTGTCAGCTGGAGAGTCGATTATGGTGGCCAGTTTGCAGTCATCTGCATATTTGGACAGCCACAGTCCATCCGTGTTGGCCTGTACCTCCAATAAATATATACCAAACAAGAGGGTCCCAGGACTGAGCCTTGTGGGACACAACCCATAACTGTTATGGGGTCTGGCATGGCTCCAGCAATGCTAACCATGTGGGTTCTGTTCTTGAGCCACTGTGCAATCCATCTAGTGACATAGGGGCTTATATTTAAGCTGGTGAGCTTCCCTAGAATGCCCAAGTGGGGTATTGTTGCGGCGTTTGCAAGGTCCAGGTAGGCTGTGTGAACCACCTTCCCCTCGGCAATGGCATTGGTGACTGTATCAAAGAAATCAACCGGGTTACACCCGGTAGTGCTGGTGTGCTCTCAGTAGCCCTAAACCAGGCATCTGTTACTGCACAGATATCGATGTTTTCCATGCCAAGGAGTGTTTTGGGTGCATGCATCTGGAGGTTTAGACATCTGGCGTTGGGTAGCATTGCTCTTAGTGTCTTATCCCTTGTGATACCTATGAAGGTGGGTTTGTCATTTGAGCCCTGCCTAACATAGGCACTATGGGGGTAGCAAGAGCCTTTGCCAATATCTGAAAGGCCAGGGGTGACAGGTGCAGGCTGTCCCTAGCAAAGCAGGTAGTTCAACAGAAGATGAATGTGTGAAAGTGTAGTGCCTGTGATTAGTTAGCAGTAGCATATATGACTGCTCACGTGGACACATGCCAGGCAGGTCATATGCACTGTGTCACAGGCAATGTACATGTGAACAGGACAAACAGTGACAACCTGTCAAGTGGGACATGGACATACATATAGTAGGCTATGCAGATGGCACTAGGAGTCCACAGAAGCTCTATAACTATGCATTGCAGGTGTGATCAGTATTCCAGGGTAATTGCAAGCAAACATGCATGCAAACAAAGATACAGTAAACAGGGCTCCATGTAGTCCATTGTACAACAAACAAGCTGTACCAGTTCCAGTAGGTAACACTGCAAATATGCAGGCACTATGCACATGTACATGGAAATACACGGGTCAGATGGCTAGGGTCCAGTCTCAGTGCACACAAGTGTACAGAACATGCATGTACTGTCAGGATGTACAATAACTGTATAGAAACCCATGTGCTCATACCTGCAGTAATACACATGTCAAATAACAGACACTGAGCCTTCACTCAGTGGTTCCATACTTAGTAGGATGTATGCTCCCTGGCCTGCCACCACAGTATCCCTGACATATATGGGGACTCTCCTCCTGTGACAGTTAGTTATGTGTGTTGGGGCTGTCTAGCATGGTATGAGATGTGAGCATGCAGTGCTAGGGTGCTCCTGTGTGTCCTGTACCAGTCGTGTAGTACTGCACACATATCAACATCCTGAAACATCTGCATTGCAGAGTCTAGTGTGGGCAACATGCCACTTGCAATTTACATGTCCATCATTGTGTATTACTACATTCATTACCCTATCCCCTGTGCTACCTATGTATGTAGCCTTCTGTTGACATCATTACCACCAGTATGCCAACATGTGCAGATGATACACTATGGTACTTACCATGGGTGTAGACAACAGGACATGACAATCACACACTTACTGCATCAGGCATGCTGTGATATACCCACAATTAATTCAGCACACAGTACTGTTAACAACATGATACTATTACTACACATCTATTAGGTCACCCTGTGCATCAGCAACATGTTAACCTGTACCTGCACAGTTGTTACAGATTGCAGGAGGTGGCACAGTTTCATCATATGCACAGGGTGTGAACTTGGTATGCCTGAGTCAGCCACCCATACCACCAATTGACATGTATGTGTATGTGTGTTGGTGAGGGACAGCAGTAGAAGGTGGGGCAATGTTGATGCAGTGTGTGCGTGTATGCAGTAGCCCTAGGTGTTGTCAATTTGCATGTGTGTATGGATGCACACAGTTCCACCTCATGGCTGCCATATACTGGTGTTTGTGGACAGCCACAGACTGTACCTGCCAGGTCATACAGATCAGTGTCTCTGGCCACGGACACGGTACCTGTGCCTTGCAGGGGTGCTACGGACCATATCCGGTACCAACCCAGACTGAGTACTGTCATCAGAAGCAGGTGTTCTTTGACTGGACACAGATCCCTGTCGGGCCTGGCCAGAGCCACATGCACGTGGTCTCCTGGGGCGGTCTGATGACAGCACAGACCCAGCATTGCTGGGGCTGCTGCTGGCACTACGGGGCAGCCGCGGCCCTGTTGTCGTCCGCACCGACTGCCAGCTGCTACTGTTGCTGGCATACGGCCACGTCGACGCCTCAACCGCCCACCATCACCCTGGCTCATGGACATGTAGTTGTGGATCCGGTCTAATATGTCCCCACAACATCTGTCTATGACATCAGTGAAATCACGGATGGCAGCCGCAATGTCACGCATACTGTCAGTCATGGCTGTGCAACATGCTGCCAGCTCCCTCAGACCCTGTCTGGTGTACCGTTCCATACGTGACTGTGCCTGCATGACAGTCCGAAACATAGCTGAGGTTGTAAGACCTCTGTGGGCACGTCTGACAGGGGCAGTACACCCATGGATGCTCCCACGAGAACCCCTGGACATCTGTCTGTGTGGTACCATCTCTGGGCCATGCCCATGGCTGCTGTGTGGGAGGCATGTGCCACAGATACCACATTACCCTGGTCAATGCCCACTGTATGCTGTCCATCACCTAGGGACAGTGGTGACAAGGGGTGTATTGGCAGGATAACTGTGCGCATTGATGGGGTCGACAGCTGTGTACTGTCAATCGGCTGACCAATGGCGGACCCTGGCATACCTTCCTGTGCCATTACACCAATGTCATCATTATCAGTACCCATGGCACCTGACTCAGGTTCCCTGCTACATGACACCAGAGCAGCAACAGAACCTGTGGGAAGGAAACAGGAAACACAGTTTACAATGTCTACACATTACCAGCGATGCACACATGCACAGGTGCACACATGCTCACCTGCACACATGCACACATGCACACATGCACACCTGCACTCATGCACATGTGCACACGTGCACACATGCACACATGCACACATGCACACGTGCACACATGCACACGTGCACAGGTGCACACCTGCACACATGCACACATGCACAGGTGCACACATGCACACATGCACACCTGCACAGGTGCACACATGCACATGTGCACACATGCACACATGCACACATGCACACAGTTTCACACAATTGTACAGTACTCAGTATGCGTGATATCAACACACAGACACACCTACATGCATACAAAGAGCACTACTAAGTGAGCCAAATAGTACTATTACTATCAACACTATTACAGGAATTGTTAATACACACTCACCAGCATGGATAGGCTGCATTGCAGTTATACCAGAGGGTCCTGCAGACATGAAGAATATAATGTCAGTGGGCACAACTGTGCCATTGTTACTGAGTATGATACAGGTCAGGAGTACAACAGTCGCCTTTCACAGGTCAGCAGCTAATATTGAGGATATCACACTTGCACATTAAATACTATGGTGACAGCTACAAACCAAGGACACACCTCACACATGCATTAACTACCAGTGTACACAACAGTCAACTATACATATGACATATTACCTGCACGCTCACTGTCTTGCTGCTGTGTGGCTCCAGCTTCCATCATGATGCATGTCTGCTGCTGTTGTTGTTGCTGGTGGACTGGAGCCACTACACTCAGGAGTAGTCCCTCCAGTCTGGTGAGTGGGAGATGTGTAGACACCACACCACCTGTGGCGACCTGTTGCCTGTGGATATCTGACGACGCTGACGGACATGTCTGATTAAATCACTGCAGTGATGTCGTACCTGCTCATATGTCCTATTATGCGTGCCTATATCATTTACCCGACGGACAAGGTCTTGCCACAGTGCAGCCCTCTCCTGCTGATTCTGGCTGGTGCGGGAAAAGAGTATTGCATAGTCCCGCACCAGGCTCTGGTGTATCTCCTCATCCTCAGCTGTGGAGTAGGTGGGCTTCCCCGGGTGGGCCATGTACCTGAGAAAGAAAATAACCTGGTATCAGCAATATATGTCAGCAGACTTTGGCACACATACTACACATGCTACTCGACTGTTATGATACAACATATCTCACATATGTAGCATCTGCCTGTCTATTGGTGGATACACATGTAGATGGCCAGGTATCAGTGCTCGGCCAGCAACTGTGCAACAGTACCTGGCAGACTCCATACGACATACTACCAAACACCAGCAGTCAGAACACCGATTCAGGTCAGAAGCACCTCCTCACTCTGGGGTTTGTATCTAGGTACTGTATGGCCTACATCGGCAACTACTGTGGGCTGACCACACACTGATTGCCCTGGATATACATATCCCACCTCCACCACCAGCACAGATGACTATAGTGCATAACATTACAGATACAAACTTTACACTTTGTAACAGTGATATGGTATCCTTACAGCCCACTGGGCCAGTGGCAGATACAACCCACAATGCTGACCCCTACACAATTGCTTTCTACAGACATCTCCAAGAATGCATGGATCATGCAATCCCATATATGACCAAGACACTCTCCACAAAGGGACAGCATCCTGTCTGGTGGACCCCAGCCATAGACAGATTGTATTACAGAAGATGGAAGCTACTGCAAGACAGAGCATCATTCACTGAAGGGAGGGCATGTCTGAGCAGCACTGGTAAGGATCTATTTCCCATCATACTGACTACATGGGCAACGCTGAGAGGGAAATCAAGAGTGACACTACAGATGACCAGGAGGCCTTCTTCAGTTATGTTAGCAACCTGGTCAGGAGCCATCCTCTATGCCCATAGGTAGTACACAACACATATTTCACTGACACCACAGATATCAACAACATTGTGGTGGACAGGTTCAGTGCAGGTGTCAACCCGCCCTCTCTCCTGTAATAAGGCATAGTTATCCCAGCTGACTGTAACCTCCCCATCATCACAGATGTCCAGGTGAGAGACACCCGCAGGACAGCAGAATACACAACATGGATGGGACCTGATGGTATCCCCAGTTGCATGCTACATAACCTCTGACAGGAGCTAAACACACATATAGAAGTGCTATGTAACACTAGCCTGACTACAGGATATGTACCTGTACACTGGCGCACAGCAGCAGTGGTTCCACTCCATGAAGGAGGCACCTCACCATACCAATACAATACAACACAATACATTACATTACAATACAATACTATACAGTATGCTATTGCCCCTGTGTCTACAGCAGCGTACTGTTCTGCTACCCTGACCATTGTGACACATGTGGTGTGATGGTACCTGCTGCCGTCACACAGTTACACAGGGAGACTCATATGGCATATTACCTATCTGACTAACATTCAGCAGGGGTATGTGTGACATGTACTCATGGGGAGTCTCGCTTCTTAACACTGTGTGGTTTATTGCAGGGTGTGTCTTATCTGTGAGTAGGAACTCTTACCTATACATGTGCAGACTATTGCAGTGGCACGGACGACACACCGCAGACTTTTAGGTTGTGGATGGTGGGAGGTGTTACTATGGTTGTTGGACATCTGTCATGGGTGTGACCTCCATATGTAAATCTGGGAGTGGTAACCTCTATGTGGGAAGCATATGTGTACTCTGTGGTGTTGTCAGTCACTGTGCATTGGTAATGTGTTTGAGTGCGTTGTCACAGTGTTGTACATGTCACTGTGTCCTTCTCCATATCTGTTGCTGTCATGTGAGGTCCATACCATGGCATCCATTATGTGGTGTGGGGGGTACACCGACCTACATGTCCATACCTGACTCACCATGTCTGCGGACACATACCATGTGCAGGTATTCCAGGGATAGTGTGCCACTGTGACTATCATTGGGGCCACTATTGTACACATTTCTGACCCTGCTCACCCCTGACACATGCAGTGGTGGGCGGCCAATCACATATCTGGTGGTTACTGGTGTTGGTGATCTGGAATGTGGCATGATACTCCGGATTTGACACTGGTGTTCACTCCATGCCTTTGTCACCAGGCACCTGTTGCAATACATCTGTACACATGTGCCTCACTCAGACTTTATATACATCTCTCTCTCTCTCTCTCTATATATATATATATATATATATATATATATATGTATATAGATATATCTATATGTGTATATATATATATATATATATATATATATATATATATATATGTCCGTATACATATACACATATATATATATTGATGTACATATATTGCTATAGATGTGGAGGGGGGGCACAGAGGGGGTGTGAGTGACAGAGGGGGTGGGACAGGCTGTGTTGCAGGTCATCATATACAATCATACCTGTAGGTAGTCAGATCAGTCTGTCTATGTATATGTATCTACATATATCTATATCTGCATGTGTGCATTACATAGATATGTTGGTACAATATTCTATCGACATCTGTCTATGTATTCCTACATCTCTCTCTCTATGTATGTATACATATATGCATATCATATATATATATATATATATATATATATATATATATATATATATATATATATATATATATATACACATACATATGTTGACATACATACATATCCATATGTTGGACAGGTATATCAACATATTTGTCTACCATACTGTATACACACACTAACATACTGCTAAACATACATAGCTGTGTAACCTAATTTGTACATGGCACTACAACCTACAATCAAACAACATTGATATGTGCACATAGATGCTCTCACATACAAATGTATGTACAGCCTTCACTGATAGTTGCTGTATGTCTCCTGCCCTTTACACATCTTCATATACATATGGATACAGACCAATGACACATATGGAGGGTTCACAGTATGTACACCTTTATAGTATTACTTTACATTACCTGTGTTTGTCACAGCTGCTTCTGCTGCTGTCTGGTTCTCTGTCCTGCTGCTCCACTTCCCAGTTGTCAACTTTCAGGTAGCTGTTGCTGAACAATTCATTTCTGTCTGCTTAATTGCAGTTTTCTCTCTCTCTCTCTCTCTGTCTCTGTCTGTCTCTCACGTCCTTCTCAGGGTGCAATGAAAGTATTGCATGCGTGGACATGGAGTACAGCATACTTTTGTAGGTATCTGCATATGCACATGTGATGGCCTCTGCACCAATTGTTAGCCAGCATTTGCTAATTGCATGCAGCCAGTTGTGTACTGATTGCAGTTCTCACTGTGATTTCAGAACAGTGCTATAAAAAGGTGTGTGAGATAGGCGTAGCCCTTTCAGATGTTAAGGGCAGGGACCATGCTGTTATGCTGTGGACAATGTTCTGTGTGTGTAAAGGTTGGTATCTCTCTCATATTTCCAGGTGTGTTGTAGATTAACATTCCTCCATTCATTTCTCCAGTTTCCTGTACTAACTGTGTATGTACACTGACAACTACAACTACTACTATTGTTAATTTGTGTGTGTGTGTGTGTGTGTGCTTTCCTTTCACTTTTGCTTGCACTCTGTTGTTAAGGCTTCAATAGTTGCCCTTTACAGTCACTACTTGTATGCCTGCTAGGTGTCTTGACTGTAGTGTGCTGCTGTAGCTTTCCTATTTTCCATGTACATTCACACCTTGGAATGCTTGCTATATCTGCTAGGGTGTTACAGCATGCAGTGTGGTCTGGCCATGGTGTGGGCCTTGACATCTATTAGGGTATTTGAGTATGCTGCTGAGCAGGCCCCAGAGACTTTCAGGTTCATCAGTTATGTGCCTCATGGAATGGTACATATCAGTGGGGTACACCCATTAAAATGTCTGGTATGCTGCAGTTGTGACTGTGGGTTAGCATGAGCATATGTATTACTACACTTTTTCTGCCATGCAAGTGGTGAATACTTTCCGGACTCCATAGTTACCATTGCATGTGTTACACCTTTCTGCCTACTGTTTGTACATTTCACATGGGGTCTGTGGGGCATCCCTGTAAGACATTCACTGTTGCTATGTCTAGGTTCTTAACTATTCAAATATGGTGGTGTTGGACCCGTCATGTGTACAGATATTTGCAGGCTGTCCACATTTCTGCCTCATAATGTGGTCAATATCTCATGCACACCTTTATCTGGCAAGTCAGTCTGGGCTCAAGTCAGAATATGGTGACAAACATTCAAGTTCCAGACTGCATACCCTTCCAAACATCCCACAAGGTGTAGACCCTGTTACTTTCTGAACTGTCTGTGTTTGTTGTAACTTTATTTGTAATGTGTCCCTGGTTTTGGGCCTTTGCTCCACATATTTTATTACTTGGTCCGATGTGTTCCTGTAAGAGGTTGTGGGGTATGGGCAGTGCTTATCCTGCTGTGAGTATGTGTGTGTCTTGCAAGGTGCTATGGTGACATTATTACCTACTAACTTCCAACTAGCATGGCTGTTTCTGTTCACACACTACTATTATGGAAATCCACCCGTTTTGTTTGTGATTCTAAATGTCATGCTTTGTGTACTACACATCTATATTCCCTTTACATTCATTCCTACTGTTACATGATATATTTACTTTAGCACAATGTTTTTATATAAGAGTCATGGCTTAGTGGTAAGTCATGCAGACTATAGTTGCCAAGGTCCTGGGTTCGGGACTCACAGTGGGATTTTATTTTTCTTTTGAACTGAGTACAGGACCTGTCAATCAAAGTGCCTAAGGCACTTTTAAGCAGTTGTAACCGGGTTAGCGCTGGTTTGCACGGAGCTCACGCATGCGCACTGGCGGTTAGCTCCGCGCACACAAGCGCACACCTGATTACAACCACTTAAACATGCTTACTCTTGCGCACACCCACGCTATTTTCCTTGAAAGAAAAGAAAAATGGGGAGACAGGAAAGTGGTGAAAAAGGGGTCACAAAGAGGGTAAGACAGTAGGGAAACAAGCTTGGGATGTGCAGGAGGGATGTAGGTAAGGCCCATAGCTGCCCATTTCTTCAGCAGCAACAGCTGTGCATATGTATGTAATTTGGTGTGACATTTGAAACCTTCCACCCCTGAGAGAGGTGTCAGGACAACAATAATACTTGTTGTACAGCCAATTGGAATTGATAGGTTCCATGTCCAGTAGACATGTGTGCGGAATGGGCAGCTATGTATGGGGCGTAATTTTTTTGTGGGTACAGAGTGCCCTTTTTTTCTTTTTTTTTTTTCAGGTGAGAGTGGTATGTCAGGTGAAGGCAGTCGGTACAGCTGGGGAGGTAGGTTGGGTAGGTTAACAGACAAGACAAACAAGACGCATACAGGGGCGGTGTATGACACGTGTGGGGGTTACACAATTGACGGGGACGGAGGTTTGGATATCCAGAGCCCATGAGCCCACAGATGGCAACAGTGGAACTGATATCCCCACCCATAGGCAGTTGCCACTGTTCCTTCACTGCCCAGGACGGGGCTGTGCTGGGGGCTGTGTAGGCGGGGCAACGGGCATGCCCATTAGTTGCGCCACCCATGCCTCGAGCTGGCGTAGGGGCTCGAGGACAGAGTCCCGAATCTCCCTACGCACCACAGTCCGGATGCTACGGAGGGTGAGTGGTGGATCTCCTCCGGCTACACTTGCAGAGGGGGGGCGAGCCCCATCCCCTGCAGCGCTTCCACCCGCAGGTGACACAGGGCCACCGGAGGAGGGTCCAGACTCGGCACTAGTGCCAGGTGCACTCGCCAGCTGAGGTGGGAGAGGTGGGTCCGCTGGAACCCGCCTTCCTGTCGTTCTATGTTTTGCATTATGTCATGACAGTTTGGGTTAGTGACATATAATACCATTCACAATTAGTTGTAACAGCATGCATTAGTATTCCCATTAACCAAACACCCAGATATTCACACCATTGAACAGCGTGCATAACACATGCATAATTTGAACAGTAATACACAGTCCAACAACATGCAGGGTTAATTGATGGCAACAGGCCATCAGGTGTGGATGTATGAACAGGGCGGATGCATCAACAGACATGCAAATATATATGACCCAACAGGACAGACGTCCACGGGTGGTAATTGTGATTGCACATACCATTTTCACGTGGAATGGGTTATAGGTGGTTAGAGGGTGGGGTAAATAAAGTAATATTAACACCTTCGAATACAAATACATATGCTGTACATTTCTAATAGCTACAGTTATATACACACTACTGTTCTAACTACAGTGTCCTATATGTTAACTACTTAACCTTGCAGATGGGACTGTTACTGCAACATCAATCTACATTTTATTGCTGTTCATACACATTCATATCGAGCTTTGTTCAGATACATCATCCTGTTACCTTTGCTTTATATACTTGTAGACAAGTGTGGATGTTTGGTATATCAGACAATCATCCTATCTGCGTATTTCAGACTGGGAGCAACATATCCAGATTTTAGTGTACACATTCCACATGCAGCAACACTTTGAACAGATTTTGCTGTTTGGTTCTGAGTCTCACATGCATTTAATTCTGTCCTAACTGCAGTATAGTTTATTCAGGGGTTATTACTACTGTATTGCTGTATTCCTGACACTTTCTCACACTCTCTCACTTGCTTTCATGTTACTATTCAGACTGGTACTTCTAGGCTTTATTGACATGTTTTAACAGTAGTTATTACAGTTCTTTCCAGCAGTCTCACTTCTGTCATGTTTCAGTATTTCCACAGGGATGTATTTCACACATGTGATTTCATCCTCTTCTGCAGCTGTACTTTACATGCTGCTGCAGGTTGTGTACTATTTTCTTACAGGCAGGGCAGTTTTATTTCAAAATATATGTTGGGACAGTGTCATGTTTAGTTTACACTTACAGGCTGGGAACTGTTGTAATCAGGCAATACTTGCATACACTTTCGCACTGTTACTTGCAGATTTAATTCCTTCCTGGCTACACTGCACTCTTTTGCTGACTGTCATACATTTATATAACTTTACAGTTACTAGTAGTGGATTACTGACCTGCCTGGTGGCGTAACCGCACCAGCCTATCAGCATAGGCTCTGCGGTTCGCAGAACAGACACCTGCAGCTGTAATATAAATGAAGTAATATTGGAATACACATCTCCATAATTTCAGGTAGTTTAACTTTCTACATACATAATTAATTGTTACTTACTCAGTGGTGGGGCGTTGGGTGATTGCCGGGCCTCCTGGATCCAAAGGTTCAGTTGGTCCTGCTTGCATCTCGTCAGGTCCGCATGGTGGTGACGGACCTGCTCACCTGTCCTTGGAATTCCTGTGGCACTGGTGAGTTCATGAGCCAACTGGTCCCACGCCTCAGCCCTGTACGCTCCCCAGATGACCTGGCCCTGCATGAGTTGGGCCTCATGGTTGTGGACTAGGAGCCAGGCCAAGTACCTGGACTCCTCAACACCCCACCTCTGCGCTCGAAAGCGACTACCCTCTCCTACACCTGACATTCTGCCTGCAGGTCTGTTCTACAATCGTTTATGCTGTGTATTCCCGCCTATGGGGCTTATATAGTCCGTTTTTCCCACACATATCTGTGATTGGCCATTTTGGAATTGTATCAACTTCAGTAAACCTGCATTGTCATGCTGTAGTTTGTATTCATTCCTATATATAAGCTATTATTGCATTTCTAGGTACTGCTGTCATGGCTTAGTGGTTCTGTACCTTTACTATGGTGTATAGTATCCTGGGTTCGAACCTGGCCACTGCTTTTTATTTTTCATGACTGTCTAGACATGTTGAGGGGTGTGTCTGTGTAAAGGCAGTTTTGATAGCTTGCTCAACGCGTTGCCCGTCGGTTAGCTTGTTTGCGTGTGCGCTCACAAGAACGGGGTACGCTGCCTCATTTGGCTATCGGCACGCATATTCCGCTCAGCTCAGTTAGGGGCACATATATTTAGCATGGTAAACCACTGCTCAGCTACGGGCACTCATTTTGCACCAGTTAAACCAATGCTTATCTACGGGCACATACACTCACTCTGTTGTACTGTAGCTCAGCTATGGGCACATCTGGCAGTTTATATTCATTTCTTAGCTCACATTTATTCAATATAAATGGGATATTTCATTGCATTTTACATATATTCTGTTTTATGTGTACATATGTGTCAGGGACTTGTTTCCTGCTTATTTTGCAAAAAAAAAATTTGTGTTGTGGGGGCTCGAACCATGAATGCCTGCTCTGCAGCCGGCATCTCTACTGCTACGCTATTGCTTCCTGGCTTATTTTGCATATTTAGTTCTTATATGCTTTCCCATTGACTGCTAACTGTAGCTGCGCTACGGCACGCCAGCAAACGCGCACTCACGGTTAAACATCTTTACAATTTAAAAAATATGACATGTTCATTTAGATTGTTTTATGTTTAATAGTCTGTAGGGCATGTGTTGTGTTGTGTTTATTCACATTTCCGTGGACTCTGTTGTGGGTGTCTACTTTGGGCACTTTTACACTTCTGGGGGTGTCCGCTTGCAGGGCTCAGCCTACGGACACGTCCCCTACTGTCTTACACGGACCGTGTTCGACTTAGGTGTGATTCAGCATGCTCTCATGAATATGCAGAGCATGCTGACATCACTCCGTTTAACTGCAGCCTCCGTGTAAGAGTTATAACTCTTACACGGAGGCTTCGTGAATCCTGGGGCATGTGTATTTAATTGAAAGCTTTGTCACACATTCAATAATTATTTCAAATCACAAACGAATAAAATTAAGATAGTGATGCAGGGTAGTGAAGTAAAAATCATACACTTACATATTCCAAATTATCTGCTAAAGAGAGGGAAATGTAAAGATTATGTAGATGAAATGATTTGACTGTTATTAAGGAAGATTGACATATCTTCAGAAGGGAAAGCTAGTCAGTGGGATAAAATGAAAATTAAGTTTTAAAACAGTAGAAATAAGACAGAAAGCGATATAGGAAAAATTTTTTTAAAAAGGTTGACAAAAGTTAAAGTATTGCGGAAGAAGGGGAAAGAGAATCTCATAGAACAAGAAAGGAACAACAGAGTGCTGAATGGAAAATAAGGGAGTATTTTGATAATATGCATGAGTTTAGAAAGCTTGTTATTAAGTAATGTTTTTGCTAACAACTCTAGAGAACAACAAAAAAAAATAGCACAAGGCGACAGTAAGTATTTACCAAAGGTTAGGGAGCCTATGACACACAATCAAAAAAGTTAGCTTTATTTGCAGGCATTATTTTCTGCTTGAAAGATGCAGAAAAGGATGTTGTGGTATTGCAGAACATTTTGAGACAATTTTAAGTCTTTATGGAATATAAAATAAAAGAAGATAAAACAAAGGCTGCACCAGTAAATTATGTACCCATACATGATGAATTGCTTCAGCAATATCCATTTTTATGGGGACATAATAAGATAAAGTATTTAGGTATGTGGATTAAAAATATATATTTTTTCATGATAGCCAAGGATATGTGAAAGAGACTAAATAAAATGTAATACAGAAACTGAGACACTGTAAGATCTTGGTTATGGGTATGGACAGTAAGAAGCAAACAATGAAAATATTTTTAGTCCCTTTAGTTTTATATGCAGGTCAAGTATTTTTATCAACCACAAATGAAGTGCTGGATGAAGATAAAGAGTTGAAGGAATTTATTTGTGTTTGTGAGGAAAGAGGGCATAAGTTAGTGGGATAGGTTAATTTTTGCAACAGAACATGATGGTTTAGGATTACCTTTTCTGAATAGGATACTTTAGAGCTATGCAGTTCTGGATTTTATACATACATACATACATATATATATATATATATATATATATATATATAAAATTCAGAAAGTTAGAAACGGAAGAAATGTATGAGGAGGAAAGGGATGGTGATGGTGGGGGGTTTGAGAAGTAAGGAGAGATTAGGATTTTGGATGCAGGACCTTAGGGGGAATGACACAACCATGCAGATCATTATATTCATAAAGTAGCAGAAAGTATTCTAAGAACTAAGCCAACATGCAAATGGAGAAAGGAGATGTCAGTATGGATGACTGTAAGTGGGGTAGAAAATAGACAAGTGGGGCTGATATTTACTGGAGGAAATTAGCAAAGGAACCAATGTACTGGTGACAAATGACTAGAGAAGGAAAGTTAATTAATTTTATTATTAATTTATTTATCCTTTGTTGATTGGGTTAGTCCCACTGGACTAGCAGCCTTTTTTCAGGGGAGACCCATGGTGATATTTATACTGCTAGGGTAAATATGTCCAGTGCATCAAGGAACTGATTCTCACCATAGAATCTTTTATATCCACCTAAGCTATCACCACCTCAAGCAGGTGGGACCTCAGTTTAATATCTCATCTGAAGGATGGCACAATGACGAAAGCAGTACCCTCCCATACTCTGCACTACAGTGTCAGCAATCAATCTAACTGGTGTGGGAATAGAACCCACAGCCTTCTGCACCAAAGGTGAGTGTACTACTTATTGTGCCACTGATATTAGACTGGGATGAGGCCAAACAGAAGTTTGGACTGCAGGTTACAGACTGTGTGCCCTACCAGTGATTGCAGAATGTAGGGAAAGAAAAAGGGTTAGGGAGGTGCTAAGTGAATTACCAGCTCTGATAGAGTTTTTAGTTGTGTCTAGAAAACAAGATGGTGTTAAGGATCATTAGTATGGCATATAAAATGTTATATGATAAGTATAAGAATCAATCTGAGATGGTTAGAAAATATTGGGAAAATAGAATGGAAAGGCAGTTTACAAAGGAAAATGAAAGGAAACCTGTATGCCTCCCAAGTCTGCCACAAAGTCTAGAAGGTTTAGAATTTTTGCATGGAAGTATTTGGGTTGGTATTGTTATGCCTCAAGTAGACTTTAGAAGATTTTTTCCACAGGTAGAAAGCAAATGCTGATGGTGTGATGGGAAAAAGAAAGGTAATTGGGAACATGCTTATTGGGAATGTAATGAACTGGCAGATTTTAAGAATTGCATGCCAAGTACTTTGTCAGAAATCTTGAGGGAGCAGATGATCATAATTAAGGAACTTATTTTTACGTTAAGTTATAAAATCTAAATTGCCTAGATATAGTGAGGACTTACTAAGTTTAATGCTACTGGCTGCCAAAAAAGTAATTAATAAAAAATGGAAATTAAGATCTAAACCAATTACAACTGAAATATTAAATATAGTAAAGGAGATAGAAGAACTGTGGGTGGGATTTTTACAAAAGGGAAGGGGGAAATTACATAGAAATAAATGGAAATTTGGGGAGCAATACATGCAGAATGATGTTTAATGGAAAGTAGGAACTGATCACGTTCTGCAATTATATGGTTTGTACGAATGCCATTAGATCTTTGTACATAGCCTGCTCTGATTCTACCAATGTTTTTAGGACTTCAAAGTTGGAACCATCACAGGACTGCCCAGATCAGCTTTCTTGGGACCTTGTCATATGCTTTCTCCAAATCTAGCTCCCAGCTATTGTTCTCACAGCAAACAGTGGGTCAGTTGAGTTGCATCCTGATCTGAATCGCTCATCTCCCATCTTACTTTCTGCTACTTTTCATATTCATTTATGAATCACCCTCTTCAGAACTTTCATGCAATTTGACAGGAGCTTGGTACTTCTACTGCCTATAGTTGTGAATGCACCTTTTGTTCTTGTACATTGGCACAAGAATGCTTATTCTTCAGTCATCTGGGATACACTTTTCTCTTCATAATGCTATGAGTACCCTCTGGCAACATTTTTCCCCTTAGCCAAAATCTTGATTATATTTGCAGTTATGTCATCTAAGTCTGTATATTTTCTTGCATGCATCTGTTTTGTATTAGATAGCTGTGTAAAGTCATTTGAATTCCCTTCCCAGCTAATTAACTGTAAATGACTGCAGGCACAAATGAAGAACTGCTTAGAATAATACAGTATAATAATTCCTTAATACAGCAGCAGTCTTCATAAGGAATTATATCAACATTTACAAAAATGCATTGAGCTAACATCCCCTACCAGAACCAAGAATCACAGGAAATACAGTAAAAACCACCATAGTGGTCTACTACTGTAAATCAACTACAACTAAATAAAAAACTCTCTACATTATTTAGTATTGCCCCTCTTCTCAACGATAATATCAAAAGCATTAAAAAAAAAAAAAGAAGAGGACCACCAGTTCCACTAAAGGAGCCCATGAATTTAGACTGACCTCTGAAGCTAAGAATAATTATAAATACTTCTTTAGCCAAGCTGGGGGAAAAAAAACAATAACAAAAATATTTGTCAACCTTGTAGCACAAGAAATCTAAACAAAGCCTAAAATAATGGGGGGGGACAAAGACCAAGAAATATGGACAGATTCTAAATATTGTTCTTATGAACTTAAAAAGTTGCTAGAATAACATTATTTATTTTAGCATACATTTTCTGAAGGATATGAAATCTGAAAGTCAAATGCATGTTATTATTAAATGACTGCAGTTCTCAGTGATTTGCTAGAAAACACGGATTTTATGAGGAACAGATTAAAAATATGAGGCAAAAATCCAGACAATTGAGAGATATGATACCCTATAATGCTCAGAACTTCTTCATAATAACATCTCCTATTTTGACCCAGTAGATATTGCTAGTATTGGGTGTCCACGGTGGTGCAGTGGTTAGCATTGCTGCCTCACAGCAAGAGGTTCTCCGGTTCGATTCTCGGCTGTGGAGTCTGCATATCCTCTCTGTGGTCGCATGGGTTTCCTCCAGGTGGTCCTGTTTCCTCCCACATCCCAAAGACATGCTGTAGGTGGATTGGACACTCTAAATTGGCCTTAGGCATGAGTGTGTGTGTGTGTGTGTGTGCCTTCTGTGGAAGGTTGGGCACCAGGCTGGCAACTTGACACCGTAAAACTCCACTGCCAGTCATGAGCAGACAGGTGATCCGCTGTGGCGACCCCTAACCAGGAAAAGCCAGAAGAAGATATTGCTAGTATTACTGCAAACATATCTAGCAACGACTTCACTCCTGAGAGTCAAAGCCCCAAAATATCTAAATCTCTTACTCTCTCAATTGTCTCTATATATCATTTATGGAAAGTGCTAACCAAGACCAAAAATATTTATTCCATGGGACCTGACAACATACCTGGTTGAGTAATTAATAGTGTTAAATATGCCCTTACAGACCCAATCCTTTACCTGTTTAACCTTTATTTAGCTACTAGTTTTGTCCCTGATGAGTGGTGCACTGCAGTGGTAATGTCCATACATATGAGTGGCCTTACAATCATTATAATATGAACATGTTAGCAAAATGTGAGGTGCTGATTCTTTCTTTCTTACAAAATATGTAAAGTAGTGGTGAGAACTGGAAAGGCAGAAACATACAGATGAAAAATCATTGTGGTAAAATAAAATGAGAGAAAATGAATAAAAAGATATTATAAAGATATATTAAATTCAGAAAATAAGATGACAGGACGTGAACATAAAAGAACCTCTTTGATTGGTTGAACTGCTTCTGTGATGCTACTGTTCATGCATGTCACTGGCATTAGCCATTTCAGAGATTGAGTGCTCAGTTTTCTGTTAAAACCAGGAATCATGGCAGTGATTTCTTGCAAGCAAGAATGTGATACTTTAAAAAAACGGCATGACAGTGACTTCCAAGATGGCTGAAAACTAATCATCAGCTTGATTTCAACTCTCCCAGTGTGAAAAAAGAAACTGACAGATAAGGGCCAGAAACTCTGCAAGTTTTAGTAAATTCAGTTGCTGGCTAGTAGATACACTGCCTGGATGCCAGCTAAGAAGAAACTTAGAGAGTCTGAAAGAAAATAAACTGAAAAAGTGAAGAGAAAACACTGACTGGGATAAATCGTGCAGCTGTTCAGCAACAAACAGTTCAAGCTCCAGCTTTGGCATAAGCCATTTCTTCTTGTAATCCAGAGGAAATATAAATGAAATGTGCTCATAGCTGATTACAATAAATGAAACACTGAAGGAGTATAGCCACTCAAATAACAAAAGGCTGGAAAAATGGAAAAAGCTTCAAAAAGCTATTAACAAACTGATAAAACTGCAAAACACAGACAGAGATCAAAATAATGAAAGAAAAGGATGGCTGACGATGAAACTGTTCAAGAAGAGATGTTTCAAAAAATGGTATAGTTAGAGGACAGAGTAGACAGGGAAAATCTTAGATTTTCTGGTGTACCTGAAAACTGAAAGGCACAAAATGTATTAATTTTATGAAAAATAAACAATTGCACCAGTATTCCACAGCAGAATTTGTTAATTATAATGGCACATCATGCGTGTGTTTCAAACCTTGCCCTGAGAAAGCAGCCAAGACCTGTATTAGTAAAGATGCAATCATACCAGCAGAAAGAATTGATCCTGACAAAAATGTGGTAAAAGGGCAAAATATTAAAAACTGGAGACAGTAGAGTATTTGTAAAAATGATTATTCACTGTACACAGGTGGAAGAGAAGCAATTTTTTCTCAGAAAGCAGAGAATATTGTTGCAGGTGTGGGATTCAAGTTGCTGTACCCAGCTGCCTTCAGATTATTTTTTGCTGGAGAATCAAAGTCATTTTTGATAAAGAACAGGCTAAGGAGGAAATATAAGTTTGTTCAACAAAATGTGAGCCATCAAACAGAAGGCAACTCTGCTTCTCATTCTTCTAATAATAAATCTTATAGGGAAACTTGGCCAAGGAAACATTTTCCAATGTCCCAAAAGAAAATGCTTGAGAAACAGTAAAAAGCACAGACGCTGACTAGAAGAAATGAGATCACCTTGGACTTGAAACGGGGTCTGGGGTTGGGAGATGAAGATGAACAGGAAGAAGACCAGCAACACAGAAATTAGTGAATAAATGTGAGATTATAAAGCATCAATCACATTTGTGAAATATGGCTTCACAAGAAAAAGTAGAAAGACTGGACTTTTGTTGACATTGTTAAATTTGTGGCAGACTGAAATGCATATGCCCCACTTAATGCCTTAAATATATGGAATGTCACTGAGGGGAAGGAGGGGAAAAAAAGGAAAGTAACTGTAAATAAAAAAATGTTGTTCTTAACAGTATTTACATGGGATATTCCATGATACAAATTGCATGTTATATAGCAAACAAGTACTTTTTTTCTCATCTTTTATAGTTTTAAGAAATGTAGGCATTACAATGTAAAAAGATAAGAAAGGCTGGACAGAAGCATGTTTAAGTTAATATGCTGTAATGTGGGGCTGTTGGAGTGGGAGTGGGGTGTAAAAGTGCACATATATGTAGGGTTGATATGGTCTCTCTTACTTTTACATAGGTGAATGTCTGGATTAAGGTCTTTGGCTCAATCTCATAATAAGTTTTTTTTGTGTAAGCAAGTAAATAAGAGGACAATGAATGTATAAAAAGTTTTCCTTTGGCAAATAAATGTTCAGTACAAATTGAAAGGTTTGCAGAGCTCTACATTTCGTATGTGTGTTTCCATGAAGACATGCTGGCTATAGGGGAACAAAAAAAGAACACTTTTTAACGACTAAATATTTTATGAAAGCATTTAAACTGTTTTTTTTCCACATCTGGGAGGGGACTGAAGCTAAGACAAGAACAGACAGCAATTAGTACAAGTTGGAGCTCAGATTGTAAAATGCATATTAGCACGGATAAGCGTAATGTTAGGTTAAATTATGCCTATGTGGGCAGCTGTTGATTTGGTGCAATTGTTCCTATTAGGAGGGTTAACCTTCATTATTTGAAGATGTTCATAGCTTTGTGTGTTTGTTTTAAGTTAATAGGTTATGGGGTGTTCTGAGGGGGGTGTTTTTTGAGGGTTTTCTTTAAAACAAAAAGTCTTGTAAAATGTGATGTAAGTTCAAATAGGGATGACAAAAAACAACTGTATAAGAGATCAACCTACCAAACATAAGTGGGTGCATGTAATACAAAAACTGGAGATAGACATTTAAAAAACCTGTCATTTATAATAGGTGGGAATAATAACTTCTTATCATAATGACTGCACTACACATATTATTTTGGAATGTGAATGGCCTCACAGGTATAGACAAAAAAGTAAGTGTATTGAATTATGTTAAGAAATGCAGAGTGCAAATAGCAATACTGCAGGAGACACATTTGGAAAAAAGTGAGCCTGTGAATTTGATGAAGAAAGGATTTTGGGACAGATATTCAGCAGAATATCAGAGTACAAAGGAAAGGGAGAGTACTTATACTAACTGCTAGAGGAGCTCCAATAGTGTTAGAAGAGGAAAAAAGATGGTAATGGCAGATTTATGGTAGTAAGGGCACTGCAACAGTGAGGATGTAATCTGGAGGACCTAGAAGGGAAATTATAACAAAAGGTAGTAGATTTCTGAAGAAATTTATGAAACTATTTGGTATGGAAGATGTGAATCCAGTTGTAGGAACTTGGAAATAATTTACATATTATTCCCTAAGGAACGATAACTGGACTAGCCTAGGCAGAAATAATATTTCTCAAGAATGTGTGCATTTAATTGAAAGCTTCAACGCATGTCCAATAAGTATTTCAGATCATGTGCCAATAACAACTAAGATAAAGAGGCAGGGTAATGTAAAGATGAGACACTGGCAATTCCCCACCTACCTGTTAAAAAGAAAGGAATTTAAGGAATGGGTTGTGGAAATTATTCAAGAACTATTAGAGAAGATAGAAATCTCTTTAGAAGTTATAGCTAGTGAGTGGGATAAAAATAAGGTAGAAATAAAAGAAAAACTGATATGGTTAAGAAGTAGCAAGAAGTATTTAGGCAGGCTGACAAAGGTTGAAGTATTGCTGAATAAGGAGAATTTCACAAAACAAGATCAGGCATAACTGCAGTTTGCTAAAGAGAAAAGGGAGTATCTGGATAAAATTCATGAGTTTAGAAAGATTAGTGTTAAGCAACTGTTTTTGGGTAATAACTCCAGAATGCAAAAACTCTTAGCACAGTGACTTAGGCAACAGAAAGAAGAAAATGTTGCTGCTAAACTTACAGAGTCTATAACTAGAGATCCTGTAGAGGTATTAAAGATATTTCAGAAATTTTATGAAATTTGTATAAAGCAGAAGAATATGGAAATCAAGAAAAAGGTACAAATGGAAAAAATTTATGGGAGACTTAAGTATGCCAAGGTTAGAGGTAGATGAGGCTCAACAATTAACAGTTAAGTTAGGAAGAGAGGAGATAAAAACATTCCTGAGGAAGTTTGGAAGCTAAAAGGGACGAAAATAATAGCGATCTGTAAGGTTTTGTTTAACAGTATTTTTAAAATGATGGGAAGAACCAACATGCTGGAAGAAAGTTGTGGTAGCTATAATACCTAAAGATGGTAAAGACCCAATCAGACTCAATGTTATATAGGCCCATTTCAATTTTAGACCATGATATAAAATGTTTATATCTATTATAAATGAATGGCATAGGTTTGCCAAAATTAATAGATATGGATCAGTGTGGTTTTGAGGAGGGGAGGCAAACTTTTGACAGCATTAACAGAACAATGATGATACAGAGGGAAAAAGGAACATAAGAACATACCATTGTTGTTGGTGGGTTTTGATGCACAGAAAATACTCTACAGAGTAATCTGGAATTGTATGAGTCGAGCAATGGAAGCATTTGTATTCCTTATTGGAATAATAAGGTTCATTAGGATATATGAGGGATCAGAGGCAAAAATTTAAGTGGAAGAGTTCCTCTTCATGTCTGAATAGAGAAACAAGGCAGGCATTACATTTAGAGCCATTGACAAAGAAAATAAGGGACTCAGAAGTTCAAGGATATAACTGGTATGGTATTCAAGAAAAGTTGGCTTTATTTGCAGACAATATTATTTTTTGTCTGGTGAAACCAGAAAAGGACATCTCAATGTTGTGGAAAATTCTGAGACAGTTCCAAGTTTTTTGGGTGATATAAAATTAATGTAGACAAAACAAAACCTATAACTGTAAACTATGCACCTACACATGAATTTGTTCAAAAATATCCATATTTATGGGGACACAATAAAATGAAGTATTTAGGAGTATGGGTTAAAAAGGATTCTGTTATGGCTAAGGATATGTGGGAAGACACTAAAAAGATAATATAAACACTGAGGAACTGGAAGTGCTTGTTTATGGATATGGATAGTAAGATACAAGCAGTGAAAATGTTTTTAGTCCCTTAGTTTTATATGCACATCAGGCATATTTTTATCAACCATAGAAGAAGTTATGAACAGTAATTAATAAAGTGTTGAAGGATTTTATTTGGGTGGGGAAGAGGGCAAGGGTCAAGTGGGATAAGTTGATCCTTCCAACAGAACAAGGTGGTTTAGGATTACCTGATTTGTAGGGAAGTTTCAGATCTACAAGGTTAAGGCTCATATACGTAACACCAGCAAAAAGCTATAATTCATAGCTGAAAGGGATGATGATGAAGCAGGGGGGAGTTCAAGAAATAAGGAGAGAGTGGGATTGTGGATGTAGATCCTTAAGGAAATTAACAACAGCCATACTGACTATTATATTCATGAAGTAGCAAAAAGTATTCTAAGAACTAAGCCAATGTGAGAATGGAGAAAAGAGATTCTG
This sequence comes from Protopterus annectens, assembly GCF_019279795.1. NCBI lineage: Eukaryota > Metazoa > Chordata > Ceratodontiformes > Protopteridae > Protopterus > Protopterus annectens. The sequence continues at coordinate 267,650 of NC_056726.1, read as the reverse complement.
CTGATAGGGATGACTGCAATTAGGGCCACAGAGAATATGCAAGAAGGGGCTGGAATTTACTAGAGAAAATTGGCAAAGGAACCAAGGTAATGGGAGCAAATAACTAGACACTGAAAGGTAATAGAATGAGAAGAGGTCAGGAAGACATTTAAACTGCAGACTAGAGACTGCCTTCCCTGTCAGGGGCTGATATCAAGAGTATAGGTGAAGAGAAAGAAACAGAGCAATCTTAGGTGAAAGACCTGCTCTGGTAGACTTTTTAGTGAGGTCTAGAACATGAGCTGCTGTTAAAAAAGGATAATTAGTACAGCATATAAAATATTGCATAGGAATCAATCAGAGGAGGTTAGAAAAGATTGGGAAGAGGGACTGGATAAGCATTTCACAAGGAAACAATGGGAAGACATATGTATAGTTTGCAAACATGCAACAAACTCTAGAAGAGGTAGGATTTTTTTTGAAAGTGTTTTCATAGGTAGTTTTATACCCCAAGCAGATTCCAAAGAACTTTTCCTTGGGTAGATGGCAAATGTTGGAGGAGTGATGGCAAAGAAACAGGTAACTGAGAACATATGTTTTGGGAGTGTAATGAGTTGACAGACTTTAACATTCCTTACAGAGTACCTTGTCAGAAATAGTGGGTAAGCAAGTGGGTGTAATGAAGGATTATTATTTTTAGCTGGGATACAGAATCCAAATTGCTTCGCCATAGTAAGGCCTTGTTAAGTTTAATTCTGGTGTCTTACAAAACAGCAATTACTAGAAAATGGAAATCAAAGTGTAAACCTGCTGTATTTGAAATACTGAATATTGTAACAGAGATAAAAGAACTGGAAGTGGGATCTTTAGAAAAGGCCAGGAGCAAACTACATAGAAAAAATGGAATTGTGGGAGCAATACATGCATAATATTTTGGAGAAGTAAGTTTTAAGGGAAGACAGGAATTGAGCAATTTATGTAATGTTGAACTGATGATAACTGTATAAAAGCATGTATGTAATGTATAATATGCATGAACATGTTAGTGTGGCTTGTTTTCTTTTATATAAATGTATATCTGACCATGTCTTAAGTGATACTTTAATAAAGGTGTGTTAAGTGAGACCTTTACTCATTGTGCTTGATGCTTTTCACTATAACTATATTGGAAGCTTCCACAACCTTCATAGTTCATTAATGTCTTCCCCAAGCTAATCAAAAACTTCTCATGTTTAGGTTTGCAAGGCAAAACAAGGCATCATAACCTGATAGCCAGTGCCATGGTATCACAAAAGATGTTATAAATAAACTCCCTTAATATCCATTGTTGTGTAATAATATTGTTGGTAGGTTTTGATGCACAGAAAATACTCTACAGAGTAATCTGGAATTGTATGAGTCGAGCAATGGAAGCATTTGTATTCCTTATTGTAATAATAAGGTTCATTAGGAGGATATATGAGGGATCAGAGGCAAAAATTAAAGTGGAAGAGTTCCTCTTCATGTTTGAATAGAGAAACAAGGCAGGCATTACATTTAGAGCCATTGACAAAGAAAATAAGGGACTCAGAAATTCAAGGATTTAACTGGTATGGCATTCAAGAAAAGTTGGCTTTATTTGCAGACAATATTATTTTTTGTCTGGTGAAACCAGAAAAGGACATCTCAATGTTGTGGAAAATTCTGAGAGAATTCCAAGTTTTTTGGGTGATATAAAATTAATGTAGACAAAACAAAACCTATAACTGTAAACTATGCACCTACATATGAATTTGTTCAAAAATATCCATATTTATGGGGACACAATAAAATGAAGTATTTAGGAGTATGGGTTAAAAAGGATTCTGTTATGGCTAAGGATATGTGGGAAGACACTAAAAAGATAATATAAACACTGAGGAACTGGAAGTGCTTGTTTATGGATATGGATAGTAAGATACAAGCAGTGAAAATGTTTTTATTCTCTTAGTTTTATGTGCACATCAGGCATATTTTTTATCAACCATAGAAGTTATGAACAGTAATTAATAAAGTGTTGAAGGATTTTATTTGGGTGGGGAAGAGGGCAAGGGTCAAGTGGGATAAGTTGATCCTTCCAACAGAACAAGGTGGTTTAGGATTACCTGATTTGTAGGGAAGTTTCAGATCTACAAGGTTAAGGCTCATATACATAACACCAGAAAAAGCTATAATTCATAGCTGAAAGGGATGATGATGAAGCAGGGGGGAGTTCAAGAAATAAGGAGAGAGTGGGATTGTGGATGTAGATCCTTAAGGAAATTAACAACAGCCATACTGACTATTATATTCATGAAGTAGCAAAAAGTATTCTAAGAACTAAGCCAATGTGAGAATGGAGAAAAGAGATTCTGCTGATAGGGATGACTGCAATTAGGGCCACAGAGAATATGCAAGAAGGGGCTGGAATTTACTAGAGAAAATTGGCAAAGGAACCAAGGTAATGGGAGCAAATAACTAGACACTGAAATGTAATAGAATGAGAAGAGGTCAGGAAGACATTTAAACTGCAGACTAGAGACTGCCTTCCCTGTCAGGGGCTGATATCAAGAGTATAGGTGAAGAGAAAGAAACAGAGCAATCTTAAGTGAAAGACCTGCTCTGGTAGACTTTTTAGTGAGGTCTAGAACATGAGCTGCTGTTAAAAAAGGATAATTAGTACAGCATATAAAATATTGCATAGGAATCAATCAGAGGAGGTTAGAAAAGATTGGGAAGAGGGACTGGATAAGCATTTCACAAGGAAACAATGGGAAGACATATGTATAGTTTGCAAACATGCAACAAACTCTAGAAGAGGTAGGATATTTTTTTGAAAGTGTTTTCATAGGTAGTTTTATACCCCAAGCAGATTCCAAAGAACTTTTCCTTGGGTAGATGGCAAACGTTGGAGGAGTGATGGCAAAGAAACAGGTAACTGGGAACATATGTTTTGGGAGTGTAATGAGTTGACAGACTTTAACATTCCTTACAGAGTACCTTGTCAGAAATAGTGGGTAAGCAAGTGGGTGTAACGAAGGATTATTATTTTTAGCTGGGATACAGAATCCAAATTGCTTCGCCATAGTAAGGCCTTGTTAAGTTTAATTCTGGTGTCTTCCAAAACAGCAATTACTAGAAAATGGAAATCAAAGTGTAAACCTGCTGTATTTGAAATACTGAATATTGTAACAGAGATAAAAGAACTGGAAGTGGGATCTTTAGAAAAGGCCAGGAGCAAACTACATAGAAAAAAATGGAATTGTGGGAGCAATACATGCATAATATTTTGGAGAAGTAAGTTTTAAGGGAAGACAGGAATTGAGCAATTTATGTAATGTTGAACTGATGATAACTGTATAAAAGCATGTATGTAATGTATAATATGCATGAACATGTTAGTGTGGCTTGTTTTCTTTTATATAAATGTATATCTGACCATGTCTTAAGTGATACTTTAATAAAGGTGTGTTAAGTGAGACCTTTACTCATTGTGCTTGATGCTTTTCACTATAACTATATTGGAAGCTTCCACAACCTTCATAGTTCATTAATGCCTTCCCCAAGCTAATCAAAAACTTCTCATGTTTAGGTTTGCAAGGCAAAACAAGGCATCATAACCTGATAGCCAGTGCCATGGTATCACAAAATATGTTATAAATAAACTCCCTTAATATCCACAGTCTGTTACATTCTATTTTTCAGTGCATATCAGCATAGCTATAGCTTAGCATACAGCAGGTATGCCATGGTGTGCACTTTTTAAAGTAATATATTTGTTTTATACAGTGAGATATAGTAGAATTTAAATTAAAAAGCTTGCATATCAGTCATGGTTTTATTTTAGTAAGCTACATATTTTGTTAAACAGCATTTTTATAATGCCTGCTGGCTAGTGTTATGTTTTATTTATTTATTTATTTTGTGTGTGTGTGTGTGTGTGTGTGTGTGTGTGTGTGTGTGTGTGTGGTGTGTGGTGGGGGGTATAGGGACTGCATTCTGCAAGTTCGAGTATAATTCCAAAAGTGCAGAAATCCTGGCTATACCCCTATGGCTTAGACAATATTCATCCCAGTTTTACGTTAGGTGCTCAAATAATTACTGCTTTTCTTTCACCCTTCACTAATCCTGTAAAGGCCAATAGACTTAAACTTATCTGTGCTAATCCAAACGACACTGATAATAAATCAATGCTGATGCTGGATCCAGTTGTATAAATCCAAAATCTTAGCAGTACCAGAGATGGCTTAAATCTGTTAGCACTTACTCTGCTGTACCACGTCTGTAAACACACAATTCAAAAAAAGTTTACACAAGCAAACAAACAAGCAAGCAACACCACTTTACTTAAATAAGACATTCTCTGATACAAAAATAGCACCCAAACCCATGAGATTAGTGGCAGAGAAATGGTAGCGATGACTCTCAAAACAGCAGAAAACAAGCAGCTAAACTGTAATGTGCTTATCCTCAGTCTGGGATGTTAGTTAGTGTTCTCTTACAGCAAAATGTATCATAGAAGATTTATACTATGATTGCTGTTGCAGAATTAATTATTGCTGGTGATTTCACTATACATCGCGGATATATTGACATCTGTGTAATGGTTACCAATAAACTTGCTTTTTCAAGCTAATTACTGAAATAATCAGAGTTAAGAAAAGGACTTGAGTAGCTCAGAATCTAGAGTGGTCACTAGCTACATCTCATACCACTCCAGAGCAGCCAAGTCACACCATGCAACACAGATGACCACACTCCAGCTAGAATTCTACACTGTCACCTTAGAATCCTTAAACTATAATAGCTATTATACAATCCAAGAAAAAGGGAAAACTAGTTGTATAGGAATGATATCAGCACATGACATGTTAAAAAAGACTATTGTCATAAATACTAATGTTAAGATATGTGCTAAAGATCACCTTACATTTTTATTAAAAACAAGAAAACAGGGTTCAAGCTGGTATTGCTTGTTTAACCCACAGTTTATTAAGTAAAAACAAAAGATGAGCACTTTCACACTTGTCAGAGCTTTGCCCTCATGATCAAACTACACCAGCCGTGGGTAAATCTTAATATACCCATGCAAAGTCATGAATTATTGCTTTAGAAATGTTTCCATAAGCTATTTTCCTTGGAAATGAGAAAAAAAAACACCTTTAGTGTGTAATTGAGACTGCAGTAAATATACTATTTACACTGGAAGATGGTTTGCAGGCACTTCATACCACATTTGAGCATATAGATAGAAAAAAAGGCATATATGTCTGTCAGGCTAATATCTGCCATTGAAAGAAGCATGCTTGAAAGAGTTAAGGCATGGAGGTACTGTAAAAAAAAAATAAATAAAAAATAAAGGCCTGGGCTGATTTCCTGTGCAATAGTAATAAATGCACAGCGGGATAACAGAGGAGATCTATATACTTCTTGGACTAGGTTAAAGGGGGGAAAACTACAGCCTGAAATAAGGCTAGCTTTCAAGGTCTGCAGTCATGGCCAAAGGTTTGAGACTGCTTTGAGGCTGTAGCCATAACACTAGCCTTGGCATCTCAGATAAACACATCTGATAAAGTCTCCTTGACCTGCTTATGCTCTCATTGTCTCTTTGAGCTCATTCCAATGACTACAGCTCTTACTGGTAAACTGCTTGTACTGGGAGAGGAACGATACAAATATTTAGTGCAATTCATCTGTTTTTTAGCTGTAGTTTAACAGAATATGAAGTCCCCTCACTATGGAAAGAAAATCCTCTTTTGTTCCAATATAAAAGAGGAGAACAGGATGTTGTTAATGTCTGAGCAGCAGCACATATCAGCACCCTTCCCAATTCTCTTGAAATAGTATTCCAAATTCAGTTATCCCATTACTGTTGCCAATATCATATAGTCTCTTTTCCTTTCCTTTTTTTTTCTTGGAAAGAGCAGAGTAGTGATATACAATACAGCCATTTCAAAAATCAATTGTTTGTTTATTCATGTATATATGTATGTATTTACTTATTTATGTACGTATGTTTTGTTGACTGGGCTAATCCCATTATGCTTCTGGCCTATTTTCAGTTGAGATACGAAATGGTATTCATACTGGTTAGGAAATACACGAATGTGTAAGGCAGAACAGGAGGGAATGTGTCATTCATGTGAAGTGGAAAGTAGAAAAAACAAAAGACCATTTGTTTTTAATATATAGAAGAGTTAATTCTGGCAAAATTGAATAAATAAGTAAATAAGGTTACTTGTGAATATGAATATGATTTTATATGAAATGTTTGCTCTATGAGATAAGAGAAACTGAAAACAATAAACTTATTTTTCATGTTTATGGTTTCTTTGTAAGGCTAGATGCGAATAATTGTTATATAATTAGAAATATAAAGTGAGAAATGTTATGAAAAATTACATTTTGGTTGTGGCAAAAATATTGGGGTGTGAAAGAAGAAATTTTTAAGTATACAAATAAAAGGCATAATGGTTAAGGTGTTTACCTTACAGACACTAGGTACAGGGTTTGATTCTCACATTGGGTAACTGGCTAGGGTTAAAATGAACCATAAGGGCAGTTAGCTTAATACTAATCTATAATTTGTAAATTATGTTGCTTTATGTTGAAGGTGTTTGTGAAATTTAATGTAAATATGCAAATAGGTAAATGTTATGAATACAAATAAAGAACCTCTATTCTTTTTTTGCTAAGTGCCAGGGGATGTTTGCATTCACCTTAGCTATTTATCAGCTCAGACCAGGTGAGTCCTCAGCTTAAAGTCTCGTTTGAAGTACAGCATCATCTTCCTCAGCTTAAAGTCTAATTTAAAATACAGCTTGCACCATCTTTATGCTGAAGCACCTGATGTGGGAATAGAACCATAAATCTTCTAATCTTCCAGCATCAGACACAAGGGGGGGGGGACTATCTGTGAGGCCACTGACATTACATATTACAACCTCCTATACCAAAGTAGCCATTTATCAACACTTTTCCTTGAATTGTGTAACCCTTTTGATGAGGCCAATTGCCATCTACTTGCTTCTTCAGGCTTTTGGTTTTACTTCATGTACTGTAGCTTATTTGTCTGACTGTCATAAGGATAAGATGCAAAGGGTCGTATGCCTGTAAACAGTAACTACAAGAGTCCTGTAGGGATCTAGTTGTGGTCCATTGCTGATCTTGGTTTACTTACATTAAGTGGAGAAACACACTGGTCAGTTCTGGCTACTTCACTGTGCAGCGGATTCTGGTTTCCTTTGTCACTCAGACTGAATGAAGTGCAGTCAAGCTAGCTTCAACAAGTTGGATTCACATATGAATTTTGGTGGGTTGGTACTCAATGCCGCAGAATCCCAGCTACTTTAGGTAGGTAATTAAAGCCTTTTATCTGAATGATCTAAAATGATGAAAGTCACCACAGCTATTGAAAACATCATAAATTATCTCAAGGTAAATATGTATTCCTGACCAGAATTTGAGTATGATAAGACACTTCAAGTGTACTACTGCAAAAGTAAACAGAAAGCTAGGACTCTTTTGCTGTCCAGTCTAAGTTTATATTCTATCCTAGACTAGAACATAAAGCTTCCAGCCTCTGTCCTGCTTATTTTACTATTTGACAATATATTGTTTACCCATTTGCTGCATGCTGTCACGGAAAAATGACTGACACTTATGTAACATTGC